>NC_077234.1:213028885-213251385 GCF_027887165.1 Monodelphis domestica
TGTACAAAAACTTTTTAATTTGATGTAATCCAGATTATTTATTTTGCATTTTGTAACTCTTTCTAATTCTTGCTTGGTTTTGAAGTATTTCCCTTCCCAAAGGTCTGACATGTATACTATTCTGTGTTCGCCTAATTTTCTTATAGTTTCCTTCTTTATGTTCAAGTCATTCATCCATTTTGAATTTATCTTGGTGTAGGGTGTAAGGTGTTGATCTAAGCCTAATCTTTCCCACACTGTCCTCCAATTTTCCCAGCAGTTTTTATGAAATAGTGGATTTTTGTCCCAAAAGCTGGGATCTTTGGGTTTGTCATATACTGTCTTGCTGAGGTTGCTTGCCCCCAGTCTATTCCACTGATCCTCCTTTCTGTCTCTTAGCCAGTACCAAATTGTTTTGATGACCACTGCTTTGTAATATAGTCTGAGATCTGGGACTGCAAGACCCCCTTCCTTTGTATATTTTTCATTATTTCCCTGGATATCCTTGATCTTTTGATCTTCCAAATGAACTTTGTTATGTTTTTTTCTAAATCAGTAAAAAAAAATTTTGGAAGTTCCATGGGTATGGCACTAAATAGATAGATGAGTTTGGGTAAGATGGTCATTTTTATTATATTGGCTCGTTCAATTTCTTTTTCTTCTCTAATTGCTACTGCTAGTGTTTCTAGTACAATGTTAAATAATAGAGGTGATAATGGGCATCCTTGTTTTACTCCTGATCTTATTGGAAAGGCTTCTAGTTTATCCCCATTGCAGATGATGTTTACTGATGGTTTTAGATATATACTGTTTATTATTTTTAGGAAGGGCCCTTCTATTCCTATACTTTCTAGTGTTTTCAATAGGAATGGGTGTTGTAGTTTATCAAAGGCTTTTCCTGCATCTATTGAGATAATCATGTGATTTTTGTCAGTTTACTTGTTAATATGGTCAATTATGTGGATGGTTTTCCTAATATTGAACCATCCTTGCATTCCTGGTATGAATCCTGCCTGGTCATAGTTGATGACCCTTGTGATGATTTGCTGGAGTCTTTTTGCTATTATCCTATTTAAGATTTTTGCATCTATATTCATTAGGGAGATTGGTCTATAGTATTCTTTCTCTGTTTTTGACCTGCCTGGCTTTGGGATCAGTACCATGTTTGTGTCGTAGAGTGAATTTGGTAGAACTCCTTCTTGGCCTATTCTGTCAAATAGTTTGTTTATTATTGGGATTAGTTGTTCTTTGAATGTTATATAGAATTGATTCATTTGTGAATCCATCTGGACCGAGGGATTTTTTCTTAGGGAGTTCTTTGATGGCTTGTTCAATTTCTTTTTCTGAAATGGGGTTGTTAAGGTAATTTATTTCTTCCTCTTTTAATCTAGGCAATTTTTGTAAGTATTCATCCATATCACCTAGATTGACATATTTGTTGCCATATAATTGGGCATAGTAGTTTTTAATGATTGCCTTAATTTCCTCTTCATTAGAGGTGAGGTCTCCTTTTTCATCTTGGATACTGTCAATTTGGTTTATTTCTTTCCTTTTTTTAATTAGACTGACTAGTACTTTGTCTATTTTATTTGTTTTTTCAAAGTACCAGCTTCTAGCCTTATTTATTAAATCAATAGTTCTTTGAATTTTAATTTTATTAATTTCTCCTTTGAGTTTTAGGATCTCTAATTTAGTCTTCATCTGAGGATTTTTAATTTGTTCACTTTCTAATTTTTTTATTTGCATGCTCAATTCATTGACCTCTGCCCTTTTTAATTTGTTAATATATGAACTCAAGGATATAAATTTCCCCCTGAGTACTGCTTTGGCTGCATCCCATAGGTTTTGAAAAGATGTCTCATCATTGTCATTTTCTTCAATGAAGTTAATAATTGTTTCTATGATTTGTTCTTTAACTAACTGGTTTTGAAGAATCTTTGTTTAATTTCCAATTAATTTTCAATTTACCTCTCCATGTTCCCTTACTAATTATTATTTTCATTGCATTGTGATCTGAGAAAGTTGCATTTATTATTTCTGCTCTTTTGCACTTGTTTGCAATGTTTTTATGCCCTAATACATGTTCAATTTGTGTGAATGTATCATGTGCTGCAGAAAAGAAGGTATATTCCTTTTTGTCCCTATTTATTTTTCTCCACATGTCTACTAACTCTCATTTTTCTAAGATTTCATTCACTTCTCTTACCTCTTTCTTATTTATTTTTTGGTTTGATTTATCTAGTTCGGATAGAGGAAGGTTCAGGTCTCCCACTAGTATAGTTTTCTATCTATTTTGTCCTTGAGTTCCTCTAGTTTCTTCTTTAGAAATTTGGATGCTATGCCATTTGGTGCATACATGTTGAGTACAGATATTTCCTCACTGTCTATACTGCCTTTTATTAGGATGTAATTATCTTCTCTATCTCTTTTAACTAGATTTATTTTTACTTTGGCTTTGTTGGATATCATGATTGCGACTCCTGCCTTCTTTTTGTCAGATGATGCCCAATAGATTTGGCTCCACCCTCTTACTTTCACCCTATGTGTATCTACCTTTCTCTTATGTGTTACTTGTAGACAGCATATGGTAAGGTTTTGGACTCTAATCCACTCTGGTATTCGCTTGTGTTTTATGGGTGAGTTCATTCCATTCACATTCAGAATTATGATTACTAGCTGTGTATTTCCCATCATTTTGATTTCTGCTCCTTTACCTGCCTTTTCTTCTTTCACTATTTCCTTCTACAACAATGTTTGCTTTTGAACAGTCCCCCTTGTTCCCACCTTTATTTTACTTCCCTTTCTACCCCATCCCTATGTATCTCCCCTTATTTTCCCTGTAGTCTTTCTAAAATTAACCCCCTGCTCCCTCCCTCTCTTGTACTGCTTCCCTCCCCACCAGACCATTTGTTACCCTTCTACTCCCCTATAGGGTGCAAATCTATTCTCTGTCCCCAATGGATTGGATTGTTTTTCCCTCTTTGAGTCACTTTCAAAGCACGTAAAAGTTGCGTATTTCCTGTCTCTGACCTCTTTACCCTTCCAGTGTATTGATGTTCTCCCCCCTCCCACCATGAGCTTCTTTTTGACATATAAATTTACCCCCATTTGTTTCTTTCCTATTTCTTTTAGTATTAAACTATTTTTAGCTCTAGTTGTATATATATACTATTTTATTTATATATTTATGCACATAAATATGTATTTATGCATACATATAACTATATACCTATTTATGTCTTGTCCTTTCATACTATATAGTTTGTTGCTGTTCCCTCTAAGTATACTTCTTTTTGCTGCCCAGGTAATAACAACAGTTTTTAAGAGTTACCAATGACCTCTTTTCTTATAGGGATACATATCATTTTAACTTATTGAGTCTCTTAAAATTTTTTTTTGTTTTTGTTTCTCTTTTTCCCCCTCTTTTTTAATTACCTTTTGATGATTCTCTTGAGTTCTGTGCTTGGACATCAAATTTTCTGTTCAGGTCTGGTCTTTACGAATTCTTGAAATTCTTCTATTTTGTTAAATGACCAGACTTTCACCTGTAAGAATATAGTCAGTTTTGCTGGGTAGTTGATTCTTGGTTGTAGACCTAGTTCCCTTGCTTTCCGGAATATTGTATTCCATTCCTTTCTTTTTTTCAGTGTGGATGCAGCCAGATCCTGAGTTATCCTCACTGTGGTTCCTTGGTATCTGAATGACTTCTTCTTGGCAGCTTGTAATACCTGTTTTTTCATCTGATTGTTCTTGAATTTCGCTATAACATTCCTGGGTGTTGTCAGTTGGGGATTAAGTACAGGAGGTTATCTGTGGATTCTATCAATCTCCACTTTTCCCTCTTGTTCAAGGAGTTCGGGGCAGTTTTCTTTAATAATTTCCTGTGATATAATGTCCAGGCTTTTTCTTTTGTTATGGCTTCTGGTAGGCCAATGATTCTTAAGTTGTCTCTCCTTGAACGATTTTCTAAATCCTCTGTTTTGTGAATGAGATGCTTCATATTTTCCTCAATTTTTTCATTCTTTTGGTTTTGTTTTATAGTGTCCTACTGCCTTGTGAGGTCGCTGGATTCTAGTTGTTGTAATCTGGTTCTTAAAGACTGGATTTCATCTTTAGTTTTTTGGTCATCCTTTTCCTTTTGGTCGGATTTTCTTTGGAGGTCATCTTTCATCTTCTTCACCTCATCTTTCATCTGCTTTGCCTCATCTTTCATCTCCTTTGCCTCATTTTCCAGCTGGTTGATTTTGGCTTTCAAGACACTATTTTCTGTTTCCAGATGACTTATCTTAGTTTTTAAGTTCTTTTCCCAATTGTCTTCAGCCTCTCTTAATTGTGTTTTGAATTGCATTTTGAGTTCTTCCAAAGCCTGTATCCAATTCGCTTGGATTTCTGATTTTTCCTTTGCTGGGTCCTCCCCCTCTGTTTCATGTGTTCTTTGCTCATTACCTGTGCAAAAGCTGTCTATTGTAATTTCTTTCTTCTTTTTCTGTTGTTTGCTCGAGTTTATCCCTTCTTTACTCCCCATATTTGGCTGTGCTCTTGCTCCTCTCATTTTGCTTTGGTTTTGGGGCCGTCAGTCTCCCCTCTTGGAGCTTTTTCAGACCTCTTGGTACAGTCTCTAGGGGAGGAATGTTAGCTTCCCTGTACTCTGGAGGCTTTTGATTGGATTGAGTTCAACCTGGGCTGTATGTGGTATGAAGCTCTGAGGCTCTGAAGACTCCTGGAAGGCTGGGCCGCCCAGGCTCTCTCCAGTTCTCTCCAGTTGTTTCTCCGCTGTCCACAAGTGCCTTTGCCCGCCTCCCTAAACTCTGAAGAGTTCTGATGGGATTAGATTTAACTGGATTGGTCTGGATGTGCCCCGAGGCAATGGTGAGTCCAATGGAGGGAACCAGCCATGGCCCGTTTCTCCCTGGCTTCCTCCCCACTGTCCAAGCTGGATGCTCCGAGCCAGGTTCCCCACTGCTCACAAGGTAGACCCTGCAAACCAGCACCTTTGCCCGCTCAGAGGTTCCCGCTGCTGCTAGGGGCTCAGCCCTCTGGGTTGTGGGGGAGGGGTCCTGGGACCTACCCTCTGCCTTCCCCTTAGCCCTGAGTATTCTTGGATTCAGGCTTTTGGGGGGCATACCTTTTGATTTGAGTCCAGAAGGAGGGTTCCCCGTTTCTGTCCTGTTGTTCAGATTGAATTTTGGTGCACTAGGAGCATTCAGTCTGTATCAGTTAAGGAAGGGTCTTCCATGAGGTCTGAACTTTTGCTGCTTGCTAAGCTGCCATCTTGCTACTAAGGATCATCTTGATAGCAAAGTTTTAATTACTGCTCTGTAGGTATACTCAACTAGTTCTGAGTGTAATAACTCTGCCATCATGTAGAATTTTCCATCTCATTCACACTGATATTCAAGTCTTGGTTCCAATAGTATTTGACATGGAATAGGTGGCTTAACCTCTTTGTACCTCATTTTTCTTGCTTAAAAATGAGGACAGTCATTCATGAAATATCTCATTCAATTCCTTAGAAACCTTGAAGTACTAAATAAATGACAATTTTTAATGTTGTTGTTGTTATTTCCAGGGCCACATAGCTAGTGAGTGTTCAAATTGAACCTTCATTCAGCCTCTTTTTTGCAAGGAGTCCTTCAAATCAGTCTCTATACTTTGTAGCCATAGGCACTCTCACTGAGGACTTCATAACACGTGAAGCAGCTATATCCCAGGAAAACCATTTCTTTGGATGGGTTACCCAGATCAAGAGTAACTTACAGGCCTCAAACCCATCTGTGAGTCTGCCCCCAGACCAGTGAAGACTTCCTGCAGAAGAATGAGCAGATGAGAATAATTTGTTCCAACACCCATAAAGGTGGCTGAAATAGGCTCTATAGAGTGTTTAGAGTTTGGTCAGACACCAAAGGTGCTACAATCATCCACTGCATCCTAGATCATCACCAGTCATCCTGACTTTTGTCTTGCCACTGGACTGGAATACAGGAGTGAGACTGATGACTTTGTGCAATTCTGCCTCACTTAAATCAATCCATATTCATGTCAAGGTATCACCCATGATGCCATCGATCTATTTCACAAAGGATGAACAGCAACTACAAAATGTGAGATTGTTTTTTGTCAAAAGTTTCATATTTATCTTGATTCTAGGAAGAGGAATCACCAGAAGTAATGGCTATAGTCACTAATCAAAAGATCATAGACTTGGTGAACAGCTCAGGGGTTATTGAGTCCAATTTATATTTGAATAAATTGAGGCCCCATAAAGGTGAAGTGATTTTTACAAATACACATATGTTGTGGAAGGAAACAAGCATCTATTAAGTGTCTACTATGTTCCAGGTACTATGCTACACTTGTTGCAAATATTACCTCATTTGAGGGGATGCCCTCCCATTGGGGAATGACTGAATAAATTGTGATATATGTTAGTGATGGAATACTATTGTGCTGAAAGGAATAATGAACTGGAGGAATTCCATGCAAACTGGAACGACCTCCAGGAATTGAAGCAAAGTGAAAAGAGCAGAACCAGAAGAACATTGTACATAGAGACTGATACACTATGATACAATCGAATGTAATGGACTTCTCTACTAGCAGTAATGCAATGATCCAGGATAATTCTGAGGGACTTATGAGAAAAAACACTATCCACATTCAGAGGGAAAACTGTGAGAATAGAAACAGAGAAGAAAAACAACTACTTGATCACATGGTTTGCTGGGGATATGACTGGGGATGTAGACTCTAAACAATCACCCTTGTACACATATCAATAATATGGAAATAGGTCTTTATCAATAACACATGTAAAACCCAGTGGAACTATGCATCAGCTATGGGAGGAGGTTTAGAAGAGGGGAGGGAAAGAACATGAATCTTGTAACCATGAAAAAATACTCTAAATTAATTAACTAAATAAAATTTTCCAAATTAAAAAAATTACCTTATTTGATCCTTCCAACAACCCTAGCAAGTAGGTGCCATTATTGCTCCTATTTTACAGATAAGAAAATTGAGTCAGACAGAAATTAAGTTACTTGTGTAGGCTAAGATTACTAGTAGTTGACTGAGGCTATATTCAAACTCAGGCCTTTTTGACTCCAGGATCATCACTGCAGCCATCGTATTATCTAAGTAGCTCAGGAGTTATGAATCCATGTCCTTCTGACTCTAAAAATAATCATTGCCTTACCCCGACTGTTTCATAATGCTTCTCAAAAGTCAAATTTTGTATGTATATAATCTAATAAGATTTATGGTTCCCACACTGACCTTTTCCAAAAGCCTAAAACACTATTTACTTTTCCTAATAGGTTCTTCTTCTAAAACATTTTAGTCAGAAGGGTATCCATTCTGATCTCAAATTAGAATGAGAATGATATTTACATTAAACCTCTAAAATGCATAAGAATCGTCCCTATTAACTTTTACATAATTTTAGAACTACTCTTGGGCATTATTCAGTTTCCTACAGTTTCTTTTTTTTTTGTTGTTTGTTTTCTCGATCCAATCCTTGTCTTTGGCTGGACTATGTCTTTTTTACCCATTTAATACATAACAACTGTCTTCTTCGCAAGAGTCATCAATGTTTCTCAGCAGCCTTGATGAAATAATGTGGAATAATAGAAATGACTCTAAATGTTGGGCAAGTTTCTGTGACAGTTTTCTCATCTGTGAAACAGGTATAACCATATTGACATTTAAATTGTGCTACAAAGTTCATAAAGCAACTAACAAATGGCACCCAATTTGAGTCTCACAATAATCTTGTCAAATAGGTATTATAGAGATGATTACTCCCATTATATATTTGAAGGAACTAAGGTCCAAATATATCAATTCCCTTGCCCAAGGTCACACAGACTAGTCACAAATGCAAGATTTGAATCTAATTATTCTGACTCCAAATCCATACCCTTTTCACTACACCACTTTCAAAAAAAGCTTTCTATAACTCTTACAGTACCAATTAAACAAGTTCAGTGGGAAGGAATATTGAAGCTATATTAATGCTTTGATGATTCAAGAAACTGTAGTTTCTTGAGTATGGGTAGCTCTTCATTGATGCAAGTCATCACTTCTGAGTAACTTGTCATATGATCTCTTGGAAGCTGTTCTGGCCCAAAAAGTCAATAAGGTCACCCACTTGATGAATTTCTAAGGTCTTTGAACAACAGACATGCCATAGATTCCATCAGTGGACACATGCCTATAAAACAAGCTGCATCAGATTCTACCAAAGACATCATTTGATCTAAGATTTAAATTTCTGAGTGCTGCAGAGATAGTATCATCTTGGCCATTTACCAAGTGTTTGCCCTTATTTCAAAGTCCCTTCTTACTGTACTCAAGATGTCATCTCTAAATAAGGCCACTTTTAAAATGGACTCTAGCATCTATAACCTAGAAACTCCTACTTTCATTTTCACAGATAGATTTACTCATTTATTTGAGTTCCTCATGATTAAAATTCTACTGAGGTTACTTAATTGTTATTATTTCCTATTCTGTATTCCTAAGTGCTATTCTCTGAGAGGCAACATGGCAGAAAAGCTATGTAAGGGCTAGTTTCCATTTCCTCTTTTACTATTAATGAGAAAGGTTTTTAGTTAAATCTTATGCAACATTTAATACCAAGACAGCTTATTTAGCCACCTCTATCTCTCCATTTCCACATGAAATTCTCTTCAATCCCTCGACTTAGAAAGCACCCAATATAATAAATTCAGAATGATATAAGCTCCATGTTTTAATTGGCTTTCCTTGGGATCTAGTGGCATTTCAAGATATTTTTTAATAAATTGTTATGTATATTTAAAAAGTATTTTTAACTTTACTATCCTTAGACTCTGAGGTAAATCAATTATAACAGATATTGGGATTTTTAAATATCACTCAAATAAAGAAAATCTATATGCAAATTCTGTAAGTACTTGTTTAGAAAATGAAGTATGAGGCACAGAGAAAGACTTTCATGTAAAATAAATCATTATATAATCCTCTTCTCAAAATACCATTAAAGGAAAATATAATAAAGAACCACACCAGAATTATTTTTAAAGCTGATTCATAAATGATAGGACTCAGAATAATGTAGGTTGGAAGCAATTAGACTGTGAAACTCAAAGCACAGCTTTATGAAATCTAGCCTCAGATTTATTTGTAAATTCTATGATCAATGGACTTCCATTAAATAGATTTTTATATTCTAGGCCAAGGAAGGTAGTTAAAAAGAATATAAGACTATGAGTCAAGAGACCTGAGTGCCAATCCCAAATAATTAGTTTTGTAAAATTTAAGTACAGATCACAGTCTCTGTCCCTAAATTCACTCATCTTTAAGATAACGTTGTCAACAATTCTCTTGTCCTCTGTAGGTTTGTTCTGTATAAGAAATGTTTCACATGAGGAGTGGGGGACAGAGCAGTGATGTTGGAAAGGAGGGGAAAATACATGGCCAAAGCCAGTGAGAAGGAAAGCAAACAGCTGTAAGAAATGGAACAGTAATTTCATCAGACAGACCAAAGAGTAGAAGCCACCAAGAAAGAATATATTTTGAGCATGAATCATGGAGAGCCTGGAGGAGTACTTAAAGAATAATAGAAACCACTCATAGTTGAGGACTTAGATTTCCTTGATCCCTCCACCCACTTAGAAGAAGTTCCATCTATTGGACTCTAGTTGAAGGTGGAGCATAGTGATAACCATGCTTTGGCAAAAGATGAAATTATGCAAATTACTGTCAAGGCTTCTTGAAGGGAAGAATTTAGAGACAGAACAGGGTTGGGACTGAAAAATTATTGATAAGGCTCAAGCTAAGGGCATCATTATGGATTATGAGTGTAGTAGTCATTAATTAGCATTGATTTCTTTTAAATGTTTTCTTGACATTCTTATTTTCTATGTGAAACTTTCTAAGTCTGGACTATCTGATGGAATTGTGCTAGAGCATTTAAAGTGGGATTCAGGTCACTAGTAAGGAGCATTTCATTTTGGTTGTTCATATTCATAGTTTTAAAAAGTATTTTTTTTCCTAAGATCCAGGACAATTCTGAAAGACTTAAGACAAAGAATACTCTCTACCTCCAGAAAAAGAACTGTTGGTTTTAGAATGCAGATGAAAGAGTACAATTTTTCAATTGTTTGGTTTATATTTGGGAGCTTTGGTTTTATAAGATTACTCACAAAAATGAACAATATGTATAAAAATAAAATAAAATGTGTTTTTTTTCTAAAGCCAAGAAAGTGATATCTGGCATACAAAATAGACAAAAGGAGGCTACTTATCAGGGGTTCTTAAGCTGGGAACCACAAACTTCCAAAGATATTACTCTTTGGAATATTTTTAAATTTTTTATTATTTTATATTATTCCAAAATATTATTTTATTATTCTTCTAAAGGAAGTCTTCCAAGAAGTCTATGACCCTAAATGGGAAATATATATATATATGTATATACATATACATATATCTTTCTTTTTGTTAACTTTGCTTTCTTTTTTTTAAAGGAGATATGTATTTTATTCATTGAAAAATCTGATTTGAGAAGAGGTTTATGGGCTTCTCAAGACTATCAAAGGGGTCTATGACATTAAAAGGTGATTAACCCCAACTGTCAATGATACTTAAGAAATCATCTAAGTGTGATATATAGCCAGGAACAGATTCAAGAAAAGAGAACAAGAATATGTCTATGCCTTCTGCAACCTTTGCAACAAAGTATATGTCTATGCAAACTGCCCATAAGCCTGTCCTAATAAAAGGTAGGAGACAAGCACAGCTGGACTGACTTCAAGGACACAGAGCAAAAGGGGAAATGAAACAACTTAGCCAGTGACATCTGCTCAAATGAATTCAGGGGAGCCACCTGGATCTATGAGCCAAGGGCAAAGTAATAAGTAAGGATTCCAGGAAGAAATTTGGGGAGGGGTGGAGATAAAGAAGGTGGAATTTAGGAGGGGGGGACAGAAGAGAAGGCTAAGGAAAACAAAAGCTGCTAAGAGGCATAAACCACATAGAAAAAGAAGAAAAGAAAATGCTTTCTGGGAAAAAAAAGCACAATAACAGCAGGGCAGGCTTGCTTTGGAAATGTCCATAGAGGTCCAATGAGAAGGAAAGAAAGCTAAAGAAAACACCTAGAGAAATTAACTTGGGGAAAAAGCAAAATGAATATAACAAGCCCTCAGTACCAGGAACCAGAGAGTGACAGAGAACCTGAGACAAGTGGAAAAGGCAGAAACAGAGGAGTCAAAGGTGGAGGGGGGAAAAAGAGAGTTCAAAGGAAGCCTTGAAGGACTAATTAAAATCACATAAGTATGGGTAAAGTGCAACTTAAAGTAAAAGCATGTAATTCAAATCACATAAGACAATAGTCAGCTAGTGAGGTAGCCGATGGGGTTCTGAGAGAAGAATTGGATCTTTTGGTTGAAGAAACAAGGCTGATTACTAAGTGAAAAATGTTCTGTATGAAAAGGCACTGAGTTTGGAGGTCAGCATAATGCTCAATAGGGGAAGAATGCTGTACAGAGGTAGGATTTTTGTTTAATATAGATAATGTGGGTATTTGAATGATATATGATATCAGGGTAGAAATGTTTGAACATAAATGTGAACTAGGTAAGGGAAAACATTTTTTCTCAGTATATATGCCCCTCAAGGAAATGCAAAAAAAACCCAGTTATTTTGGAATAGGTTACCATTATTTCATTTCACCAAATGTAGGATCAGAAAATGATTCCAACTGTATTTCAGGGACTGATTTGTGGTATGAAATAAGCAAAAAAGAAACCAATAAGGTTTAATACTTGCAATCAGTTGGTATGACTATTTTATGGCAGGACTTTTATTTGGATACATGTGCTAAAAGCCCATAGCATAATAATGAAAGTAAGATGCGGGAAAGGAGAATTGACAAGATTTTATTTTAAAAAGAAAAGAATTGAAGCTGTGACATGTAAAGTGAAGGATGTTTCTTGCCTGATCATATGATGGTCATAACAGACTGATTTCTCAAATGCTGTGAAATTTCACAGAAGTGTATAAAAAGCAAATTTCTATTCTTTAAAATAACCACCTTTTGCTAAGAAGATTCTATGAAAACATTTCTTTTCTGAGGTCTCATCCTGTTCCACATCTATGAGCTTTCCTAAGATGAGGGATGATCAAGATAAAGGAAGTCCTTACTACCTTGTCAAAATGATGATGAATGGTAAAACTGGGTAAGAGAATTCTTAAAAAAAAAGTTAGGAAAAATATAAATATAATGCATTATAACATATATTAAGAACAAATAGAAAGTTAGGAAAACTATAAGTATAATATATATATATATGTATATATATAAAGAACAATTAAAAGAAGCTAGCAAAACTATAAATATAATGTATTAAAAACAAGAAAAGAAATCATATGATTATATTAACAGATATAAAAAGGGGTTTTGAAAAGATATACCTGTTCCGACTTAAAAAGAAAAGAAAAGAAAAAACACTAGAAAGTACAAATAGGTATCATCATCTAAAATAGATCAGGGTATAAGGAGTGTGATGGAAGAACAAGTACCTTTGGTGTGAGGGCTTGCAGAGCCCCTATCAGAACTGTTCATCTACCTTTGGTGTCCACCTCCCATCCAACTCTCACCTGTGGCTCCAAGAAGCCATGTTGACCTGCCATGCCCTGATAAAAGTGTCTTGGCAAATAGATTAAACCATGTTGAGGGTAGCCAGCAAGTCCCAAACCTGTCAGTGAATTAGAAGGGATATGTGCCCCAAGAATGTAAAGATTGTCCCCACAAAATGGAAAAATGAGAAAAATGTGGACCAACAACCGTGAAGACTATAGAAACAGGCATGTGGAATGCTTAGAGTTTAGCCACACATCAAAGGTGCCAAGGTCATCCACTGCCTCTTGGGCCACAGTCAATCAATTTGACTTCTGTCTTGCCACTGGACTTGGATGGCTCTGGAAGAGAGTGAGGCTGCTGATTTTCCACAACTTTATCTCACTTAAATCCAACTTGCATGCAAATCAAGACATTGCCTTCCTGTTGTCATTGGTCCTCTTCAAAAACAAAGCACAAACAACAACAATAAACAGCTACATCTACTTTTATGGCTTCTTGAAGGCTATACTAGTCTCTGAAAGGTTCAAACATTGTGGAAAAGTTTTGAGTATGAGCTAGACTATCTTGCCATGATGGAGCAACAGGTGGGAAATTATTATTATTATTATTGTTGTTTTGTGGAGAGAGAAATACAAACTAATGAAGACTGACTATTAAGGAATAGAGGGTTTACTGTATGATGTATATATGGGGAGGCAGAGGAGCCTGCAGTGATGAATTGACCACTGAGAAACTAGATGATGCCCTGGATACAGAACTATACTACAAGTTAGGAAGACCAGAGTTTAAACCATACCCCATATACTATTTGCATGACTTTGGGTAAGTTGTGTAAACTTTCTAATCGTTTGTTTCCCAACAATATAAATCTCAACCTACTCATGCCTGACCCTCTGCTATGTATCTTGTCCTGGCCCTCCCAAACATGCTAGAGGCCTTCATTGACCTCTCCTCATATTTTAAGGCTACCAATAGAGTACATTGTCTGTCATCCCTCAACACATAACTAGTCTATCCCTTCCTAGCCTACATTTCTCTGATGTCATCTTTTATTTCTGTTCTTAGAATGTCCTTATTAGTTGTACTTCGTAATTTGCTCATACTGAACATATGACTTTCCATTGGCACCTGATACAATATCAATTTTTAATTTTATGGAAACTCTGTTTTTTTTCTCCCCTACTGTAACATCAGTGGGATGTTGGTGTTAAAAATATGGGCCTTTGTTTCCATGAGAACTTTGGGATCTCTAAAGGAGATTTACAATTCCTTAAAGTCAAACTAGCTGACTCTCTTCCTGCACTAGGAAAATTCCTGAATTAACCAGTGGAATATTTGCATCTATTTCAGAGATAGCATGATAACAAAGAAACAGGAAATCTGTATCCCATTTGGCAAGAGGACTAGGTGACAGGAACCTACATAAAAATGATGACCACTGAAGCAAAGTTTATAGTAAGAATCTTGACTACAGGATGGAAAAATTGGGCATTTTTTTTCTGCTAGTCTCTCTCACCATCATTTTGCAAATAAGGAAACTGAGGTCTGTAATGGCAAAATAACTTGCCCCAATACCTGCAGATTCTATGTAAAAGAACCAAGAATTTAACCCAGATCTCCAGGTTTTAAAGCATTTTCTTTCTAACACATCACACTGATTTGGTATAGAGAGGGGGCTAATGAAGAATAAAACTTTGGTCTAGGACTTAGTACAATAAGCAGCACTCTGGACATGGGGTCAGAAAGACCTGAATTCAAATTTTCTGGAAGATATTTAATAGCTGTGTGACCTTAGAAAAGAGACTTAAGCTCTCTGAACCTCAGTTTCCAGATCTGTAAAGAATGGGTTTGTCTCGATTGGCCTATATATAAAGTATGTTGTAGTTCTAAATCAATGTGTTATAATGTTTGGAACATTCTTTGAATGGTTAAAAAAATAAATTAACTAACCAGAAAAGTTAAAATAAGAAGAGCTTAAAAGATTTCCAACTTGCATAAGACTTAGAAATTATGATGGGAAAATAGTTAAAACTGATTAGATATAGTCTGGTGTCAAGTTTCTGGAGTGTTAGTTCTTTATGGATCTTATCAAGGGAAGGTGTAATTCTGTTGAAGAAAACTTCTCTTTTGGCCCTATGAAACACCAGAGAAATCCAGCCTCAGAATTTCTTTCAGGATCAAATGAAGTAAGGCATGTAATCAATCAACAAGTATTTAATAGACACATACCATGTGCCAGGTAAGCAGGATACAAAGACAAAATGAGTTTTTGCCTTCAGTGTTATGTAAATATGAGGAACAAATTATTAATAATAATTAGTATTATTAATTATAAAACTCATGTATTTGCCTCAAATAAAAAGCTCAATAAAAAGACCATCAATAAATAAATTTTTACAATTTAATGTTGTTTTTTTTTTCCCCATGGCACAAGAAAGCAGCTAAGATAGTATTTTCTTTTGGAAAGAATAATAAATGTGAAATCAGAAGATCTGGATTCTTTTCCTTACTACCAGTGTGACTTTAGACAAGTCATTTACCCTCTGGGTACTTTCCTCCTCATGTGTAAAATGAAGAAGTTGGATTAGAGTATCTAGAGATTTCCCCCACCCCATGCCACCCCAGGATTTAATATGATGATGCTGTGAACAATTCGAGGTGGAGGAAGGGGAAGTAAAACAAGCTTCAAATCCCACTTATCTATATTAAGAGACTGGTGGGAAGGGAATTCTGTGCTTGAGGAAATAATTAAAATGGAAATAGGCAACCTATGAAAGGGGCTTGGTTAAGAAAATGACAGGGTGGAGGATAAAGTCTCAGGACCTAAAAAGGGAAATTAAGAATATTAAATATACGTACAAAGAAATATCAAAGAGGGAAAATGGGAACAATAAATAGAACTGTAAGAGGTTATGGGTGATATAACTAGGACAAAGCAGGGATGGGATGTGGAATGTTTTACATAACAGTGGCTGTTCTAAAATTTCAGGCCATCAAATGCATCATCTGCCTATGTCACAGAAAACAGAAAGAGAAAACTGGAAAGAAAAGTAAGCATATCGTAGATAATAACTCACATTTATATGTTCCTTTAGGGTTTGCAAATCACTTTCTTTCCAACAGATCAGTGAGGTATTCAAGTGATATTATTCACATTTCATAGATGTGAAAACTGAACCTATGAGACCCTAACTAAATTGCCCATGGTCAAATGGAGCCTTCAAATCTATGTCTTTTGATGCCAATATAAATTCTCCTAATATACAAATTTTTTTCAGAAAAAGGAGAAATAATTTAAGCTGCAAAGTATTTTAGATGTCCAATATTCATGTTATATTTGTGGAAATTTTGTTGGCTTTTTGGGGAAAAAGTGTTGAATGTCAAAACCATTTACTTAATCAACAAATATGTAATGATGATTTTATAGCCCCTTCTCACCTATGCCAATTAGAATCATTTTTTCTTTATAATTTATGATAAATTCCACCACTTCCACTTTAAAAAACCCAATTAAACCATTATCCTCTGTCTTAGCATCACTTAGCATCAATTCCAGGGCAAAAGAGCAGTAAGGACTAGGTAATAGAGTTTAAGTAACTTGTCACAAAGTTGGAAAGTGTCTGAGGCCAAATTTGAACATAGATCCTTTTGTCTCCAGGCCTGGCAATCTGTCCACTGTGCTATTTTGTTTCTCCAAATTCCACCACTTACTACATGAGATCTTCCTTGATACACTCAGCTGCTATTTATTTTGTATACATTGACATGTATATCTATACATGCCTCTTCCAATATAAGGTAATAAGTTCCTTGAAGAAAAGGATTTTAGGAGAACAGCTGGCACAGGGTAAATGATAAATAAATGCTTATTGATTGGTCACTACATGTTTGATTCTGTGCATTATGTAAAAGTATTTATGTTAAGTAAGATTTATGAAGTTCAAGGATTATAATGGAACTGAAAAACCCTCAAAAAGGTAAAGATGACATGAATTTTTTAACACGCTTAACAATTAAAAGACAAAAATACTGGTCATCAGTGATTCTGTATGGCTTCACTGGAGAAATATGCCAAAGAAAATGATACAGAAGTATTATGTATAAGTCTATACATAGATTTGAAATGCAGAAGCATAGGTATCATTGGTCTAAAACTGGAATTCCATTGAATCCCCTCTGTTTACAGATAAGGAAAGTGACAACAGGTAGGAAATCAAGCAACTTGCCCAAGTTAGAGGTAGAATTTTCAGTCCAGTTCCTCTGATACCAGAACCAAGACTTTCCCTACTATATCACTTCCTGACCCCAAATTGAAGTGAAATTCAAGCAGGGTCTTCTAGTAATAAAACTAATAAACAACAACAACAAAACATTATGTGTGTATATGTGCATATATCCAAAATCTAGCAGTACAAAACAAAGGAAAGGATACCTTTCTTTTTTATTTCGTTCACAATCTGACTCTCCTCCTAATTATAAATGCCAAATATATAATAAAACATTTCTTATGGATGAAAAATTGGAAATTATTTCAAAATATAAGTTTAGTGTGTATTAAATACAGTGGGCATCTCTTTTGTTTTCCTATATCTCGAGATAAGGAGAAAATTGTGATTCCTTGACATGAAGGCTATTTTTTAAATTGGGAAATAAAATTCAGTAAAAGGAGTTGTGCCACCCTTTGCACTGAGTCTACAGCTTCAGTTCCCCAAGTAAGGATGTGGTTGGAACAGGATGGGAGACAGACCTATCAGCCTTAGGCATGCCCCTGAAAATAAAGCTTTTTTCTTGAGAAAGAGAAAAGTTACATTGGCAACAAAGAGCCAGGAGATCAAGCCCCCAGCACTCTGATTGCTGCAGTGCCAGCAATCCATTGCGAAGCTCCCATCTCAGTCCTGTGGCTCACTGGGATGAAGCATGTTCTCTCTTTAATTTAGGCAGTCTGGCCAACAGTCATGTGAGAATGAATCACTTTTGGGAAAGCACTTTGAGATCTACAGATGAAAGGTACTACGTAAGTGTGAAGATTGTTATTACACACACACGCCACACAGGCAGGGTGAGTGTGCAGGCAAACCATTTTGGGGGGGGACGTGGCTCCGGAGCTGCCAGATTAAATTAAAGAAATGATGATGTAAATTTTATTTCCAAGGTGGTGTGGAAACTCGCAGGCGTTATAGGTAGTAAGAGAAGGTGCCTTTGCTAAGTTGGGACACTAGTTTCTTTCAGCAAAAGGAAACCATAGGAAACATCAACTATAGGGAGCTGAAAGGAAGAAAGAAAATGTCGAATACTCAAATATGAAAGGCAAATATAAAACAGATGGGAATGATTGAGACACGTTTTCATATCATTCTTTCCCCCTTTGAGGTTGTTTTAGAAGTTTTCCTTCTTTCCCTGTTTGGGATTTCTCCTGACTAGTCGTAGGAGGCACCGTTATTCACTGAACAACAGCTGGGTCCACGGAGGCCTGAGAACGTCCGCATGTGAAATTGGAAGTCTTGTTCTCTGAGGTTTCCGCTGAACACTGAAGATGGATGCTTTGTTCTCCCCTATTGCTTCAGATAAACGTCTCTCATCAGCTATTTAGAAGTTTGAGGGGGAAATAAATGATCTCCAGTCCATTAGAGGCAGAGCTGGACATTCCAGTCCCCTCCACAGCCCAGAGGGAGGTTCTAGCTCATCTTGTACCTCCTAATTAAGACACAGAGACCAGACCGGGCTTGAGATTCTTTCTGAGAGTCATTGTTTCCTGGGATTGTTTTACCGACACATGAAAAAAAGGCTCTGGGGCAGGAGTCGCATGCAGCTTTCTACTGAAGCTCCAACTTGAAAGCAGGGACTCAGGACTGCTTCACTCCACAGCTGACAATTTAGCAAATGGTCCATGTTACAGCACTTTGATCTGGTGAAAGTTTTCAAAAATTTCAGCCTTGAAGAAAGCTACAGGCCCAACAGATCCCCCAGTTCATTAGCAATCCTTTAGCGGCTCCCAACAATTAGAGCTGTCAGCCAGCCAGCTCTGTTTGCAGGCTGCAGATTCAAAATCCCTGACTAATGACTTGGTAAAAAGACTTGACAGCGTGTTGCAATTTGTTATAATTGAATCTAAGCTGCATCAGCTGTTTGAGGGGCTGAAATGTTTTCAAACATTACACTGACTTAAATTAATGCCACAAAAATATTCAGAAATCGTGTCTGTCAGATTCAGTGCTAATAATCATGTTCTTTTCAGAGAGGAAAAAGACATTTCATCACAGGTTTGAAAGTATTGTCAGAGAAGCTGGTTAAATCTCTCTCCCTCGTTGTCTCTCTTCCCGGGTCTGTCTGTCTGTCTGTCTTTCTCCAATGAAAGGTAAGTTGATTATCACCGTTTTTGATGAGAGAAAAGTCTTAGGAAACAAGAAGTGAGCTGGGGATTTCTGCACAGAGAGAGAATTTTCTTGAACAATTAAAATCTTTTTAAAGAACAAGCTGCACATCTATTTCTTAATGACATATTTGAAGAAATGTGATTATGGCTATCAGTGCCATAGACAGTCTTCTGAATTTCTAAAAAAAAGATCGGGGTGGTGTGGGTGGGGCCCTAACCCTCCCTCTCTCCTTATTGACTCATTGTGCCTGAGTAGGGACTCCTGACAGTGGACATTTGGCTGCCAGACTTCCAAGACAAACTTTTTTGTTAAGCTTTCAAGACATATTTCACTAGTTACTGGTACTAGATGAAATATCAAAGAGGGTTGTCTCTAGATTTATCACTATATCCCAAATAAATCATTTCTTGCTTCTAATCCCCTTCCTGGGGCCAAATGTTGCCCTTAAATGCACGTGCAATGCTGCTTCCATTGACTTCCCCCTCAGGCCTGCAGTACGCCATAGAATGCAGTGCTTTCTGTTGTTTGTGTTGGAGGAGCTCTGCTTTAAATTACAGAAAGTGTGATATGCAAATGCAGTGTGGCACGTGCTTCATCCCTGTACATGGCATCCAGGATGGGGTTGGACCAAAGCTGTCCCAGAATCCAGTTGGATCTAGTTGGTACAGCTGCTTAGAATCTATCCAGTACAAAGGGTTCACTCCCACTGCAAAAGCTGAGCTTAACTGTAACCATAAGACTGCTTTTTAGGCAGAGTGGACTTCAACCACATCATTCCCTAGAAATAGGATACAGGAGGAAGAACAGGGTCATGTTATTATAGGCCACAGTCTTTTTAAGGCGGATGGACTGCAATGACATTAATTACGAAGTGTAAATGAGGAAGGGGGAAGTCAAAGGAAAGGCTATCATCCTCCCCTTACCCCCTTGATGTTCATTCCTTTATGGAACAAATATATATCCTCTATTATGTATTCCCTCTCCTAAACCCCTGAGGAGTTACAAAAGATATTTAAAAATCTGACACATCCGCAGGGAACTTCACCTCGCAATAGATAAGATTAGCACAAATAGCCATATTTTAATATAGGAAAAAAAAATACAGACTGAAGTCCTTACCCAGTCTTTTCTGGAGCATCCTAGCCACAGTTAATAATAGGTAGTCAGTGGATTGTGAATGACCAACGTTTGTTTATCATTCAATAAACTTTTATTAAGCATCTCCTTTTTATCAGACACAATGCTAAGTGATAGAAATACAAAGTACAATTTTTAAAATAGTTCCTGCCCTCAGGGAGCTCCCAGACTAATAGATGAGAAAACATGCAAATAATTATGTACAAGCAAGATAAATACTAGATAAATTAGGTAGTGTAGAAAAGGGATAGAGAGGATACTCCCCCCCCCCAACCAAAAAAGGAAAGTTGTGCCCCCTTCAAAATTTGATTCTAATTTATGCTCACTGGCCTTGTGGGTGATCAGTTAATGAGAAATGATGCTAGTGATATGGACGTTCTAAAGGACCTTCAGATCTCAGCTACATGGGAGAATTATGGATTAAGATGAGTAGCAAGTGGGCCTACAAATTGAAAACAATAACAAAATCTCATAATAGTCTCTAAGAAAAGATGATACAGTGATGCCTTTTTAACATAGAGGTAAAATTGAGAGAGGTAATATTGTCAATCCTCAAGCAAGAAGTTACTATATCAAGTATTTTTGTTGAACTATTTTACAAATTAGAGGAAATTACTATGATAAAAAATGTAAATCATCAAAAATCCTATTTTAATAATAAATATCCATAGCAACATCTAGTTTGTCAAGAATATCCCTCATATAACTTATATCTACATAAATATATATTATTAACATACATATGTAAGATTTATATCAATATACTCTAATGATATCTAGTAATCTATATCTAGATGCATAGACATAGATAAGACAGACAGATATATCTTCCTTAAATGCAAGTCTGAACATATAATCTTCCTATTCAATACAATCTGTGGCTTCCTATTGTTTTCAGGATAAAACATAAAATTCTTTTTTGGATTTTCAATCCCATCATAGCATGGTCCCTGCTTACCTTTCCAGTCTTCTTCTACTTACTCCTCTCCATGTATTCTTTAATCCAGTGGCAATGATTTCCTTGTTGTCTGTTGCATATGAAAATCCATTCCTGGATCCTTAGCATTTTTACTGACTTTGTCCCCAATTCCTGCAACTCTTTCACTCCTTGTCTCCACTTCCTGGTTTCTCTGGCTTCTTTTTTTCAGTAAAAGTCCCAGAGTCTGTAAGAAGTTCTCCTTAACTATAGTGCCTTCCTTCTGAGATTTTCTCCAATTTATCCCACATAGCAATTATTTGTACACAGTTGTTTCCACATGGTTTCCCCCATTAAACTCTGAGCTTCCTGATTAGATACAGATCAACAGATAGATATAGTTTATCTTTCCTTCTTTATATCTCAATCACTTAGCACAGTGCTCAGCACATGAGACATTAGTTAAATAAATATTAATGAATAATTGTTGACTTTTCCTTTATAGTATATATAAATATTATATAAAACATACTGCCTCAGTTTCCTCATGCATAAAATGGAGATTATAATAACACCTACCCCTCCAGGTTCTTTTGAAGATCAAATGAGATAGTAATTGTAAAACACTTGGCACAATACCTAGCACATAGTAAACACTATATAAATATTAGCTACGTGGATGATGATGATCCATATATAAACATGTATTTTACATATATATATACATATACAAAGTATATTTTCATACACACCCATCCAGATAGACTTAAATATACAGGTACTGCTAAATGAAAGTGGAGAATATGATGTAGCTGTTCTAACCAGATCCTCAACTGGGTCCTAGCTGCTTCTGGGCAATCCTACTATACCTCCCTTATCAACTCATTATCCCTTTCTCCAAAGAGGCTCTTCCAAACTCTTTCATCCTTCCTCAAACCTCCCATGATTCCCCCTCCTATTGCTCTCTCAGCTGAAAACCTTGCCTCATCATTTACCGAAAAAAAATGTATATCCTCCACTCCATCTTCTCCCTTTTCCCTCATCTCTTCTCATGCCGATACCTTCTTTATTTATTCGTTCATTTATTTATTTATTTATTTTTCATTTAAGTATTTTTTCCATGGTTACATGATTCATTTTCTTTCCCTACACTTTTCCCTCCTCCCTCCCAGAGTTGACAAGTAATTCCACTGGGTTATATATGTATTATCACTCAATACCTATTTCCATATTATTCATTTTTGTAATAGCATAATCTTTTAAAAACCAAAACCTCACATCCAAAGTCTATATAAACAAATGATAAATCATATGTTTTCTTTCCGTGTTTCTACTCCCACAGTTCTCTCTCTCTCACTGTGGATAGCTTTCCCTCTCATAAGTCCCTCAGAATAGTCCTGGATCATTGCATTGTTATCAGTAGAAAAGTCATATCGTCATCCCATAATGTTTCTGTCTGTATATGATGTTCTCCTAATTCCATGCAGAAATAATCTGCTGTTCTCTTCTACTTCACCCCTATTTTACATGAAGCAACCTTACTCCTGGTGCCATTTCATCCCATTTCCTACAACATATTGTCAATTCTGTCATCCTCATTTTTGTTTGTTTCCAAATTTTCCCTCTTTACTGGCTCATTTCCAATCATCTACAAACACCTATGTCTCTCTCCATCCTGAAAAAAAAAAACACCTCTCTCATTTTAGCTTTCCAATCCTGGTAATTTCATTCTATTTCTCTTCTGCTCTTTGTAACTAAAATCCTACTAAGCTTCTAAAAAAGATATCTCCACTTTTTCTTCTATAGTTCTCTTCTTTTGCAATCTGGCTTCCAAACCTAATAGTCCATGGAAAATTATTCTCTCCAAATGGCTTTTTCTCATGCCTCCTTCCCCTTGAGCTCTCTATAGATTTTTGTACTGTAGATCACTCTCTTCTCCTTGACACTCTCTTCTCTCTAGAAAACATCAGTTTCGACTTATTTTCCTCCTACCTAGCTGGCCACTCTTTCTCTTTCTCCTTTCCTGAGCCCTCCTCTACATTTTGCTCTCTAATGGTAAATGTCCCTCAGGATTCTATCCTGGCTGGCTTCTCTTCTCCCTCTTTCACTTGGTTGTCTCATCAGAATTTTCTTGGATCATTGTATTCATCAGAATAGCTGTAATTCACAATCATTATTACAATATTGCTTTTACTACATACAATGATCTCATGATCCTGATCACTTTGGGGAAGACATTCTCATCATTATAATATTAGTCCACCACAATTTGTTCGGTAATTCCCTAATTGATAGAAATGCCCTCAATTTATAATTGTCACCACAAAAGAACTGTTATAAATATTTTTATATATGTGGGTTTTCCTTTTTCTTTGATTTCTTTAGGAAACAGACTTAGTAGTGTAATTGGGCATGCACAGTTTTATAGCCTTTTGGGCAAAGTTCCAAATTGTTCTCTAGAATAGTTGGACTAGTTCGCAACTCTGCCAACAGTGCAATATTGCACCTGTTTTTCTTTAACATCCTCTCTAGCCTTAATCATTTCCTTTTTCTGTCATGTGAGCCAATCTGATATGGGTGAGGTGGTATCTCAGTATTGTTTTAATTTACATTTCTCTAATATAGTAGATTTAGAACTTTCTTCCATGTGACTATTGGTAGCTTAAATTTTTTCTGATTTTATAAACTTGGACCATTTACAAATTGGGGAATAGCTATTAATAATAGTTGTGATAATGGACATCTTTGATTCACCTCTCATATTATTATGAAGACTTCTAATTTATCCCCATTATAAATAATGGTTGCTCTTGGTTTTAGACAGCTACTACTTATACTATATAAACTTAAGAAAACTTCATATATTTTTATCTTTTCTAGTGTTTTTAATAGGAATGGGTGTTGTAATTTGTCAAAATCTTTCTATATCTAAGATAGTTATATGATTTTTTATTGACATGGTAAATTATTATTTAGAGTTTTCCTAATATTGGACCATCCTTTTATTCCTGGTATAAATCGACTAAGTCAAAGTGTAAGATTTTTGTAATATATTTCTGTAATCTCTTCATCAATATTGTATTTAATATTGTTGCATCAATATCCATTAAGGAAATTGACTTATAGTTTTATTTCTCTGTTTTCACTCTTCCTGAGTGGCATATTTGTTTCAGAAGGAATTTATTAGGACATCTTCTTTACTTGTTTCTTCAGATATTTTATATATTAGAATTAATTGGGTTTTTTTAATGTTTGGTAGATTTCATTTTTAAATCCATTTGGTCCTGGAGATTTTTTCTTAGGGAGTTGATTTATGGCTGGTTGAATTTCTTTTTTTATTAAATAAGAGTTATTTAAGTATTTTACTTCCACTTCTATGAATCTGGACAACTTGTATTTTTGTTTATATTCATCTGTTTTTCTTAGAATGTCAGTTTTATTGACTCAGAATTAGGTAAAATAACTCTAATAACTGTTTAATTTCATCTTCATTTGATGGTATATTTACCCTTTTCATTTTTTGATACTGGTATTTTGATTTTCTCTTCTTTTTTAAATGAAATTGAAAAATGGTTTATGCATTTTATTAGTTTTCTTTTTCTACCCTACCCACTGTACCTTTTAGAAAATGTAGCTTCTCTGATTTATTTTTTAATTAAGTCTATTTTTGCTTTTGTTTTGTCTGAGATCATTATCGCTACCATAACCCTCTTTTTAAAATCAGCTGAATCATACTACATTTTCTCTCCAGCTGTTTTTAAACTCTGTGTGTCTTTTTGTTTCAGATATATTTCTTGAAAACAACATATTGTTGTATTCTATTATCTAATCCATTCTGCTATTTCCATTTCATGAGTGAGTTTGTCCCATTAACTTTCACAATTATGATTACTCTCTATATCCCCTCCAGCCTATTTTCTTCTGTTTAACATTCACATTTTTCTCTTTTTACTCAGACCTCTCTGGCATCTCCAGCTGCCTCTCGAACATCTTCAATTCCAGTTCCAATAGACATTTTGAACTCAATATGTCCCAAATAGAACACATTTTCCCCCTAAACCTTTCTTCCCCCATACCC
Organism: Monodelphis domestica; assembly: GCF_027887165.1. Taxonomy (NCBI): domain Eukaryota; kingdom Metazoa; phylum Chordata; class Mammalia; order Didelphimorphia; family Didelphidae; genus Monodelphis; species Monodelphis domestica. The sequence continues at coordinate 213,053,995 of NC_077234.1, forward strand.
TCCCTAATGCTGTAGAAGACAATACCATCCTCCCACTCCCTTATACTTACAACCTAAGAGTCATCACTATCTCTAACCCTCTATTTGGAAATTTTACCAAGGTCTACTGATTTTACCCTAATGACATATCCCAAATATGTCCTTTCTCTCCTTTGACACTACTTCACTGTAATGTAGGTGCTCATCATCTCATACCTCAATTACTACAACAACCTGCTAGTGGATCTGCCTACTCTAGATCTCTCCTGACTCTAATACATTCTACATTCATCCACTAAAGTGATTTTCCTAAAATACAAGTCTGGTCATATCACCTACTCTGCTCAATAAATTCTAGAGGCTTCCTATTGTTTCCAGATGAAAATACAAAGTGTGCTGTTTGGCATTCAATGCTCTTTCTTCCTTCTATCTTTCCAAACTTTTTATAACTTACTTTCCAACATATACTCAAGTCCAATAACACTTGTTTCCTGTCTGTTCCCAAAATAAGACACTTTATCTCTTGGTTCCTAACATTGTCTTTGACTGTCTCATGCCTGGAGAGTTCTCCTTCCTCTATTTTCTTAACTCCCTGTCTTCCTTTAAGTTTTAACTAAAATCTCATCTCCTGCAGGAAGCTTTCTCCAATCCCTCTTAATTCCAGCCTCCCCTCTATTATTTCCTTTTAATTACACACACACATACACACACACACACAGACACACACACACACACACACACACAAATATTGCTTTGAATATATTTGTTTGCATTTTGTCTCCCTTATTAGTTTGTAAATTCCTTGAACAGAGGGACTGTCTTCTCCTTCTTTTGATATCCTCAGTGCTTCATACAATGCTCAGCAGATAGGAGTTACTTAATAAATGTTTACTGAATTGAATTATATAAGACCTCAAGTGAGGGGAAATGCATTATCCTCTAAGACATCCCATTCTACTTTTGAGCACTTCTAATTGTTGGTAGCTTTTCTTTATTGGGACTGAAATTGGTCTCTTCATCTTCCTTGCTCTGCTCCTAGTTCTGCCTACTGGTGCTAAACAGAACAAATCTAATCTCTCTTATGTATGGCCATGTTTCAAATTCTTAAATATAGATATCAAGTTTTTTATCGTGTTTTTTCTTCTTCAACTAAATGTCACTAAATTCATTAATCTCTTCTTGTATAGCATCTTTTTGAGTCCTACTATTTATCTGCACTGACCTCTTAATATGTGCCAGGCTATGTCCTATGTAATTTTTTTGGTCATACTGATTACTCAGAGTGAGTTTATATTCCATTAAATCTCTTAGATCCCTTTTATTTTTTATTATTTTTATTTTATTATTTTTTTTTTACTTTTAAACATTACTTTATTTGTTCATTTTCAAAAATTATGCCTTGGAAACAAAGATCATTTTCTTTTCCTTCCCCCCTCCCACCAAGCCTCCCATAGCTGATGCACTATTCCACTGGGTATCACATGTGTCCTTGATTCGAACCCATTTCCATGTTGTTGGTCTTTGCATTAGGGTGTTCATTTAGAGTCTCTCCTCAGTCATGTCCCCTTAACCCCTATAGTCCAGCAGTTGCTTTTTCTTGGTGTTTTTACTCCCACAATTTGTCCTCTGCTTGTGGATGGTGTTTTCTCTCCTAGTTCCCTGCAGATTATTCAGGGACGTTGCATTAACACTAATGGAGAAGTCCATTATGTTCGATTGTACCACAGTGTATCAGTCTCTGTGTACAATGTTTTCCTGGTTCTGCTCCTTTCTCTCTGCATCACTTCCTGGAGGTTGTTCCAGTCTCCATGGAATTCCTCCACTTTATTATTCCTTTTAGCACAATAGTATTCCATCACCAGCATATACCATAATTTCTTCAGCCATTCCCCAATTGAAGGGCATCCCCTCAGTTTCCAATTTTTGGCCACCACAAAGAGCACAGCTAAGAATATTCTTGTACAGGTCTTTTTCCTTATTATGTCTTTGAGGTACAAACCCAGCAGTGCTCTGGCTGGATCAAAGGGCAGACAGTCTTGTTTGGGCATAGTTCCAAATTGCCCTCCAGAATGGTTGGATCTATTCACAGTTCCACCAGCAATGAATTAATGTCCCAAATTTTCCACATCCCCTCCAACAATCATTACTCTCCTTTGCTGTCAATCTGCTAGGTGTAAGGTGATACCTCAGAGTTGTTTTGACTTGCATCTCTCTGATTATCATGTGTTTATTAATAGTTTTGATTTCTTTGGCTGAAAACTACCTGTTCATGTCCCCTTGCCCATTTGTCAATTGGAGAATGGCTTGATTTTTTTTTTGTACAATTGATTTAGCTCTTTATAAATTTGAGTAATTAAACCTTTGTCAGAGATTTTTTGTTATGAAAATTGTTTCCCAATTTGTTGCTTCCCTTCTCATTTTGGTTACATTGGTTTTGTTTGTACAAAAACTTTTTAATTTCATGTAATCGAAATTGTTACATTTTGTGACTCTTTCTTGCTTGGTTTTAAAGTCTTTCCCTTCCCACAGGTCTGACATGTATACTATTCTGTGTTCACCTAATTTACTTTTAGTTTCCTTCTTTATGTTCAAGTCATTCACCCATTCTGAGTTTATCTTGGTGTAGAGTGTGAGGTGTTGATCCAAACCTAATCTCTCCCACACTGTCTTCCAGTTTTCCCAGCAGTTTTTATCAAATAGTGGGGTTTTGTACCAGAAGCTGGGGTCTTTGGTTTTGTCATATACTGTCTTGCTGAGGTCACTTACCCCAAGTCTATTCCACTGATCCTCCTTTCTGTCTCTTAGCCAGTACCAAATTATTTTGATGACCAGTGATTTATAATAGAGTTTGAGATCTGGGACTGAAAGGCCCCCTTCCTTTGTATTTTTTTTTCATGATTTCCCTGGATATCCTTGATCTTTTGTTCTTCCAAATGAATTTAATTATGTTTTTTTTTTTTCTAATTCAGTAAAGAAGTTTTTTGGAAGTTCAATGGGTATGGCACTAAATAAGTAAATTAATTTGGGTAGGATTGCCATTTTTATTATGTTAGCTCGTCACACCCATGAGCAATCAATGTTTTTCCAATTGCTCAAGTCTAGTTTTAGTTGTGTGGAGAGTGTTTTGTAGTTGTGTTCATATAGTTCCTGTGTTTGTTTTGGGAGATAGATTCCTAAGTATTTTATTTTGTGTAAGGTGATTTTGAATGGAATTTCTCTTTCTAATTCTTGTTGCTGAGCTGTGTTGGAGATATATAGAAATGCTGATGACTTATGCGGGTTTATTTTGTATCCTACAACTTTGCTAAAGTTGTTGATTATTTCAACTAGTTTTTTTGGTTGATTCTCTAGGATTCTTTAAGTAGACCATCCTATCATCCACAAAGAGCAATAGCCTCTTTTGTTCCTTGACTATTTTAATGCCTTCAATTTCTTTTTCTTCTCTAATTGCTACTGCTAGAGTTTCCAGTACAATGTTGAATAATAGAGGTGATAATAGGCATCCTTGTTTCACTCCTGATCTTATTGGAAATGCATCTAGTATATCCCCATTGCAGATGATGTTAGTAGATGGTTTTAGATATAGGCTGTTTATTATTTTTAGGAACAACCTTTCTATTCCTATGCTTTTTAGAGTTTTTAATAGGAATGGGTGTTGTATTTTATCAAAGGCTTTTTCTGAATCTATTGAAATAATCATGTGATTTTTGTTGGTTTGCTTGTTGATGTGGTCAATTATGTGTATGGTTTTCCTAATATTGAATCAGCCCTGCATTCCTAGTATAAATTCTACTTGATCATAGTGAATGACTCTCCTGATCACTTGCTGGAGTCTTTTTGCTAGTATCCTATTCAAGATTTTTGCAACTATATTCATTAGGGAGATTGGTCTATAGTTTTCTTTCTCCATTTTTGCCCTGCCTGGCTTTGGAATCAGTACCATGTTTGTGTCATAAAAGGAATTTTGTAAAACTCCCTCTTTGCTTATTATGTCAAAGAGTTGATATAGTATTGGGATTAGCTGTTCTTTGAATGTTTGATAAAATTCACTTGTGAATTCATCAGGCCCTGGGGATTTTTTCTTAGGGAGTTCTTTGATTTATTTTTATTTTCTAAGGTCATATAACTAATTTTATTTTTTATATTTTAAGTTTTTATTTTTTAAAGGAGTTTTTATTTTATTTAATTTTTTTAATTGTATTTAATTAGATGATTTAGAATATTTTTCCATGACAAGACTCATGTTCTTTCCCTGCCCTCACCTACCCCCTTCCCATATCTGACACACAATTTCCCTGGGTTTAACATGTGTCATTGTCTCAGATCCTTTTTTAAAAAAATACTTTATTTTCCCCCAATTACATGAAAACAATTTTTAACATTCATTTAAAAAATTTGAGTTCCAAATTATCTCTCTTCTTCCCACTCTTCCCAGTCCCTGAGATGTTAAGAAATCTGATACAGATTTTACATGTACAATCAAGTAAAAAATTTTCCCATATTAATCATTTTGTTTCAGATTCTTTCGACTTGAATGTTACTTAGCCTTGCCTCATTCATACTCTAACAGTGTTTTTTTTTTTTAACATGGCCACAAGATTGTAAATTCAACTCTGTTAAATTCTACTCTATTTGATTTGGTCCATCTCTTTAGCCTATTGAAAGGGTTTTGATTCCTGCCTCTGGCATCCAATTGCCCCCAATTCATTTGTTTTTCAAAAGATTGTTTAAATTAATAAGCACTTATTCTTTAAAGAGAAGAAAGGAGGGAGGTAGAGAAGGAGGGAGGGAGGAAGGAAGGAAAGAAGGAAGAAAGCAAGGAAGGGAGAAAGCAATGAAGGCAGGGAATGAGGAGACAAAGAAAAAGGAATGAAAGAGAAGGAAAGAAGAGAAGGGAATGAAGTAAAGGAAGGGAATAAAGGAAGATAATGAGGAAAGAAAAAGAAATGTTGAATCCTTATATCTTATAAACATAATTAAGGGAACAAGTTTCTATGTTGTCAAAAAAAGAACATTATAAACATAGAAAAGGCCATGGGAAAATATATACATTGATGCACTGTTTTTTGGTGGAATTGTGGATTGGTCCAGTCATTTTTTGGAAACACTGCAAAATTTACACCCTAAATTACTAAATTTCTATATCTCTCTGATTTTTCCATTATCTAGATACTCAATAAACAACCCTTACCTTAAGTAATTAATAAAAGCAGCTCAAATAATCATTTATACTCTTCCCCCACTGTGTGCTTAATACATTGGCTTATGATGTACTTGGCTAACTCAGAAGACTTTCGGTACAGAAAATCAGGATAAAGCAACATAATAGTTGGGTTGTGTGTGAGAAAGGGAAAGAGAAATGGGGAGCTACGTGGTAACAGAAGAGAAGTTTCCTTCTCTCTTCTCTCGCAAGTCCAGAACTTTGAGGCTCCTCCAGAGTCCATGGAGATAATTCCAGCTCTAAATCAACATCAAAATTATTGAGACCCTATGAACTAGTATGTGCTGTTGAATTTTCACCTCTGGTGCTGCTGGGAGGCTAGTGTCTAATGAGAGTGGGGTTAGTAAATAAATAAAATAAGCTGTTAATACAGTGTACTTTATCATTTTGATAATTTGAGTATTTCCTGTTATTCAGAGTGTAGTCATAAATCATGCTAGAGGCTGTCATATTAGAGTAATTTCCCAGCAATAAAACAATCAAATATATCTCTCCTCTACTATCATTCCTTGTGCTTAATCACCTTCCTCTCAACTTCAAAATTGGACACCCTCTTTTGAGCCCCTGCCCTTGACTTCCCTGAATTCTCTATGCAGGTATGTACACAACAGCAGGGTCACTTACTTTTCTTTTATCCTCTACCAAAATCAAACCTTCAACATTTGGGGAATCTCTTTTTTTTTGTGATCTCTGATCTTAAATTCACATCTTATACTGAGTAGTCAGTGAAATATCTTTTGTAGTCAGTGGAATATAACTTTTGTTACAAAAACAGGGCTTCCTTCTCCCTGTCTCCCCATCCAGATGATGCAATATTTGCCTTTGTAGAGTGAATTGGTGCTTTTCATATTCCATTTCTGATTGAATAGCATACCCTAGCAGTCCCTTCAGATTTTCTTAGTCCAAATTGCTTTCTAAAACGATCCATCATGTAAACTTCTCAGCCTCTCTTTTGAACTTCTCAAAAGTCCCTAAGATTTTTCTTCCTTCTAGGCATGTGGAATTTCTCAAAGTCCCTCAGTCCCTTGAAAAGACTATTTGTTTGACTGCTTAGTGTCACTTTTTCAGTCAATTACTTTTTTATCAGGCCCTAAATATTCAGCATGTAAATTAAATCTAAATCAATGAGATGGAAGAATGAGTCTATGGGGGAGACAAGCTGAGGGAAAGGACGAGGGAGAGATTACTTCTCTACAAGGTGTGAGATTGACTAAAACAGCCAAGTTACCAAAGGGTTAGCTGTTATAAGGCCAAGGTAAACAAGGCTCATTAGAGGCCTCAGCTCTGCACTTTCATAAGGCCAGACTTGGGAGGTCTAGTGAGGGAAGTCAAGGAGTCCCCAATGGACCTTATTTCATTTGCCCATTAGAATAACTAACCCTTTGGTAACTTGGCTTCCTTTATAGGTTTCATACCTGCCTCCTCTGTGGTCCTTCTGACCTCCCCAAAGTGGCCTTTTTAGTACATCTAAAATGTTTTTGACTAACTTTCATTTCTCTTCTATGGTTATAAAATGATTAAATGGAGAAACCAGGGCTCCCATGCACGAGGGGAAAATGGCATTAGATCTAGTACATTTGAAATAAATCATAAATCCAGAAGGAATGGCATTCACCAATATCTGGATTAAAGCCAGACCTCAGGAGAAACTGAGGAGGGAAAAAACCATTCTAGCTCCTGTGCATTAAATCAACCACCAGGGGGTGGGCATAAGCAGTTGTCTGAAAATGGTGCTACAGTGGGGGAGAATTGACACTAATAGAAATAACAAGGATAGGATACACCACCACACAGTCCATGAAAATCAGCTTTTAAGTTGCTCCATGTTCAGCCCTTTCAGTAAAGAATGAAACTTTTGGCTCCCACTTATCTGCTTTGAACAATATGTCTGTTGGCAACCTAAGAAATGATTTTGGTATGGAAGATGAGGATAGTGAATGCCTAAAAGAATTATATTCCAGTATCTAAAATGTCTAGGACTATGATGCTTGGGAATTTGTTCAGAAATGGTCCTCTTTGGGTGAAATTAGATGTAATGAGAAGGGATGTTATGTATTATGCTCATCTATTTCCCAGAATGGTCTGAAATATTTTTGATCATTTGAACACAATTCAGAGTATTGGGATTTTTCCTGCCATGCCAACCAACTAAGGGTCTTCTTACACTTTTGTTAACTCAATAGGTATTAATAGATAAAGATGCTATGTAAACATCTATGACTAGCTTCTGTATAATTCCTTTCTTGAGTTCTCCAATTTCTAATATTCTACCTCCCCAACTACCTTGTATTTAACTACCTTGTATGTATTCATATTTGTTAACTTTATATTTTTTTTCTTTTTATGGAAAATAATTGGGAAGAAGAAAAATTAAATACTCATTAATTGAAAAGGGGTAGAATTTAATTTTTTAAATGGAATATATGCTTCTTAAGGTAAGAAAATACTATTGCCTTTGAATTTGTGCTTTGTTTGTGTTTGTGTTTTTTGTTTTTGTTTTGTTTTGAATGTGTTTCAACTAGTGCTTGGCTTCTCATACATATTAAATATTTTAATTCATTCAATAAATACATAAATGCACCACTGTGTCAAATACTCCCTGTGTGTCATTTAGCATCTTTTTGCCTCACTTTACTCATTCATGAAAGAATGGATTTGGATTAGATAGCCTCAAATGGCCTAACTGGTTATAAACTATGACTCTATGGAAATACAAGCTGCTTTAATATACATTACACATTTTAGACTATAATTTTAACTCTGTTGTGAAGAGGAAAAGTGAAAATGAGTATGAAGAGGAGAACAAGAAAAAGAAGTAGAATAAAACAAGAAGAACAAGAACAAGGAGGAGAATAAAAATAAGAAGCAGGGAGAGGAAGAGGAGGAAGAGAAGGAAGAGGAGGATGAGGAAGAGGAGGAAGAGAAGAAGAGGAGGATGAGGAAGAGAAGGAGGAGGAGGAGGAAGAGGAGAAGAAATAGAAGAAGAAGAAGAAGAAGAAAAGAAGAAGAAGAAGAAGAAGAAGAAGAAAAGAAGAAGAAGAAGAAGAAGAAGAAGAAGAAGAAGAAGAAGAAGAAGAAGAAGAAAAGAAGAAGAAGAAAAGAAGAAGAAGAAGAAGAAGAGAAGAAGAAGAAGAAGAAGAAGAAAAGAAGAAGAAGAAGAAGAAGAAGAAGAAGAAAAGAAGAAGAAGAAGAAGAGAAGAAGAAGAAGAAGAAGAAGAAGAAGAAGAAGAAGAGAAGAAGAAGAAGAAGAAGAAGAAGAAGAAGAGAAGAAGAAGAAGAAGAAGAAGAAGAAGAAGAAGAAGAAGAAGAAGAAGAAGAAGAAGAAGAAGAAGAAGAAGAAGAAGAAGAAGAAGAAGAAGAAGAAGAAGAAGAAGAAGAAGAAGAAGAAAGAGAAGGAGGAGGAGGAGAGGAAAAAACAAAAACAAGAAGAACAGGAGGAAGGGAACAATAATGAGAGCTGAGGAAGAGAACAAGAAGTAGAACAAGAACAAAAGCAACAACCAAAACAAGGAGAATTAGAAAAAGAACAAGGAGTAGAACAGAAAGAAGAATCAAAACAAGACCAAGAACTGGAAGAATAACAACAACAAACTAGAGAAAATTACAATGAAGGAAGGATTTTTAAAATAAACAAAATAGAAAAATTCTGTGTCCCAAAGTTTAACTGCAAATGAACCCCCATCATGTGCACAAAATCAAAGAAACTGAAATTTGTGGGTCAACTATGCTCAATGACTATGTGATTATCTTTTCCTAATTAAAAAAAAAAAAACAGAGGATATGATCTAGCAAAGGGTTTTACTTTTTTTCGGCAAGACAAACTCTATAAAAATATGTTTTTGCTTGAAATAATGACTGTCATAAGCAATTTGAAACTGAACAATGGCTGCAGATGAGGAGTACTGATATAGTGATATAGTGATATAGGTAGAGAATTTGAATTTGTATCCTGACACTGTTTTGGGCAAGTCATAACCTCTCTGAACCTCAGTTTCCTCATCAATAAAACAAGACAGTTAAAATGGTTGAATTCTAAGTTCCCTTACAGCTCACTGTACCCTAATATAACTCTACTGTTTCTCATAATCAATCCTAAAACTACTAATAAGAATAAAATGAAACATTTACAACATGTTTAGTACTTTTCCTGGCATATATTAGTTACTAAATAAATGCTAGTTATTGTTATTATTACTATTATTATGTTATTTAATGTTCCTACTGATTTTTCAGGGCAGGTAAATGGCACAGTGGATAGAACAAAAGTCCTCAAGTCAGGAAGACCTGAGTTCATATTTAGCTCAGATACTACCTGAGTGACCCTAGGCAAATCATTTAACCATGTTTGCCTCAGCTTCCTCATCTGTAAAATGAATTGGAGAAGGAAATAGCAAACTACTCTTCGATCTTGGCAAGAAAACTACAAATAAAGTCACAAATTTTTATATAGAATTGAACCACTCAGCAACTGATTTTTTTCACTGTTTCTACTTCTTTTTGAGGTATGGTCCTGTCACTCATATTTGCCTGTTGGCAGATAAATCAAACTTCTATTCTAAAAATAGCCTTAGAAACCTTCTAACCTCATCTTTTTTTGACAGATGAAGAAACTGAGGACCACACGAATCTGAGGTCAAACAGATGAGTAGAAGAGCAAGAATATGAAGCTACTCCTCTGATTCCAAATAGAGTATTATTACCACAACACCTTTTTCCAGCTTCCATGAACAGACCATGCAAACCATTTAGAAAAGATTTTTAGCATTTCATTATTTCTGGGGGGTATACAATAGCGAAGAAGCAAGCTGTAGGATAGCTTCCTATTTGAACTAGTAATTCTTGCTAACTAGATGGTAAAGTTCTACCAGAAGTACAGAAGGAATAAAAATGTTGTCAGCACCTTCTAAATTTTGATACCCAGGTACAAAGTCAAGGTTGCCCTTGACACCCCAGTTATAAGCCTAGTTGAATGTCAAAGCTAGTCTTCCCATTGATGTTTGTTTGGTTTGGCAGGGAACTTTTAGGTATTTTAACTGTTGTAGAAAAGACTTCCCCAAAGGATATCCAGGTATGGAAGCCTCAGAGCCAAAGGAAACCCCTTTATGAAGCACAATATCCCCAATCAAGTTCCACTTGAGTTTCAGGACTATAAATTACTTTAAAAACTCACTCATGATCTTGCTAGTTATAAAAAAAGTTGTCATTATGTACTTGAATTCAGCTCACAGAAAAATAAAAAGCCTCTGGCCTCTACTTTTTTGTCTCCTTCATTTTGATCCTGCAAAAATATATATGTGTCCCTTATCTCCTAAGAGATTTAAGAGATATAAGAAGATATATAAGAGATATAAGAGCTCAATTTTGTCTTTTCATCCTTATATTACCTCTGAGCTAATTTTTGTTAACTTCTCTTAACTTGTGCCCCTTGTTGGACATTCCATCAAGTTATTTTCCCTTTACATCCCTGGTTCATTTGTATCATAATCCTTCACCCTGTTGGACTAATGAGGAAACCACACTGTGACTAGGATTTGGGGGGAGAAAGCTGAGAGAGACTCAACTCATGTGTTTTCAGGAATGGGATGATAATAGAAGGATAAGAGGAAAAGGGGAATCAATGGAGTAAAAAATTACAGAAAGTCATATGGAGACTTGAGGTAAAGAAAAAACATTCTAACGATTATAATTGTCCAAAAATGTAATGGGTCACCATGGGAAATACTGGGCTCCTGGAGTCTGAATGACAATATCTCAAAGAAGTTGTGGGGAAACTTTCTGTTCAGGTTATTATTTGGACTATATGAACTTTAAAGTTCTCTTTGAGATTCTGTGAAAACTAAGAAGCTCCAAATGCAGGGGGCTATTAAACTGTACATCATCTGATCCAGCGATCAAAGTCTAAAGTGAAGAGAGATTCAAAAATAAAAGAGTTGGGGCAATTGGCTGAATCTCCTTGGTTTCCTTCATGCAAAGAGTCAGTCTATATTGATATGTGAAAAAATTTTTCATTTACAAGCTCAGCCTGAGGTTGATTATTCTATGATGGTACATTGGCTACTGTTCCTCAATGACTACCACCCAGTCAATTGAAGAAGACATAGATATGTTCTCAGATAGTTACAGGGCTAAGATAAGCGGTATAACAGGGGGTCCAAGAGAAAATGGTCATTTATCTAACCTAGCTCCTGGCTGGGTTCACTTCTTTGTTTGGAAAGTGCTGAATTATGGATGACCTATCCTCCAGGAGAATGCTTTCCTAAGGACACCTCATAAATCTATTAATCTCCACAAAATAAGAGTGATTTCATGCCCCCCACACACACACACAGTTTGCTATACTTTGCTATAAAGAAGAAATCAATTCTGTTTTTTCATAACCCCCCGTTCTTACCATCAAAAGCTGGGTGTGAAAATAGTGATGGGAGTGAGGAACATGTAGATTTCATTCTCAAATCTGTCATTAAATTTTGCTATTCCATAATCCAACAGTGGAGTGGGACTTTCATGTGGTAGGCATTAAATAAAAATTTGTTGAATTGACTAATGTCAACATAATTCAGTTGTAGAATATGTGTTTTCATAAAACTAAAGCATTAAGATAACTATAACAAAATGCTTAGAATCTTTGAAGCATGCCATTGAAAATGGTATAATGAGTGCATATTGGGCTTCCAAAATGTATGTACTACTTCATGTTGAATATTGCACCATAGTTAATGATATCAAAGTGATTGTCTATATACACTTATAGGCTTAAAGTATCCATGCTATAAGTGCCTATGCCATAACTTTCTCTTAAAAGACAGCCTAAATCCCCCTATAACTTCTTATTCAAGTATAGCATGACTTTCTAATTTATTTCTACTGAGCTTTTGATATAATTGGGTGCTCTTAAAATTCTAATTTTTTTTCTCTTTAGTAGAATAGATTCCAGATCTTATGTTTTATTATGTACTCCATAAATTACTTTTTTCATATGAGGCTGCAACTGTGAAATCTGTTCTGCATTCTTCTTGGGACAAATGATTCTTTTCTTTCCAATCTTTTAGTATGATCCTCTTTTTTCAATCATTAGCCTACTAGCTACCCACTTAAGCAATTTCTCCAAAATGCTTTAAAGTTCTGAGGTATCTGGTAATATACACATATAATGTTCCAAACCTGCTTTTTCTCCAACAATCCTTTCAATTACTGTTATTTTTCTGCAGCATGCTTTAACTTCCTTATGCTCCTAGAACATATGTTTATAATCATTTAAATGTGTGATCTGTTCCAACCATTTCTATTATCTCTCAGACCTAGATTCCCTCTTTATAACTACTCTCCAATGTAATTTATACAGGATTTTAAATTGCATTTTTTCCTGCAAAACAGAATCCCTAGTCACCTTATGATTTTTTCTTCTAAATTTATATCCATTCTTTCTTGTGTGTTCTGGTAACTTAGATCTTTTACATAGTTGCAGGCATAACTCATAAAGGTTAATGGATGCTTTTCTTAAAGATATAGCACATGAAATTATTCATTGATTTACTTAAATCATTGTTCATTTTTTTAAAAAAAACAGTCATTTTAAATAAATCACTTACCTTCAGTTCACTTTAAAGTCTTGAATAGAGCAAAGCATCGTTTTTCATTTTTCTAAACTATTTTCCCAATTATTTTCAGTACATTTTCTCAAAGACAGTTTTCTTTCCAATTTGGATAAAGAATTCACTTTTTTCTAACCTTGTTTGTGTAGTGAGTATAATCAAGCATTGCCTTTAAGGAGCCAAATAAACCCTTCTTATCTCTTATGTCTTCCTGACAAAATATGACTCAAATTCATGGCAAAATCTGCCACCTGAGATATGTCAGTGGGATTGTCTCTTACAAAGATGGTCAGAGAGCAGGGGATGAGAGGTTGGAAAGAGAAACAAGGGAGGCTAAATACAAGTATTAGGATCCATAAAGACTGCTACAGAGATCCATGTGGTCTTGACTCTTAATGGACTTGGACACAAGCCCTGTCTTTGATGTTAGGTTCAGTAAGGCTTGTCTTATGTTCAACATTTTGTTAATATGACTGTTTTCCTGGTAGCTGAGGACCCATTTAAATATGGTTCAAATTTTATATAGGCAACTATATGAGCCAAAGAAAGACTCCAAACAAAACTCAATCCATTGTAAGTCTAGAACCTCATACACTGAAGTAGATTATACAAACCTTGTACTTTCCAATGCCTTGAAAGAGTTTGCTGCCAGCTTTCCTATAACCATTATGGTTTGAGTAGTGAAATATTCCATTTTGATTCAAGATATTTCTCTTTCATTTTCATTTCTTGCTTTGCAAAGTGGTGGCACTTTGGTACTAAAGCCTCTGCATATAGGGCACAAACCCTGTAAGGTCTTACAAATATGAAAAGTCTAAGTACTGCATAGTCCTTGAAAAGAAGGTTCCATTCTTTATATTTGTACCACTCTCAGACTCTAAATTTCATTACTCTAGAACAGCCATCTCACTGAATTCTTCTCACTTTGAAACACTTATCCCTCTGCTATGCCAACCCCCCTTCTCCTTTGCTCTACTAATGAGTTCCCCTTAGTTCCTCCATTTTGGGGAGAGGCCTAGGCAAGCAAATCTTCATTTCCCTCCCAGTTTTATTTCTGACTTTTTTATTTCAACACAATAATCCTATGCTTGTTACCTTCACTCCCCAACTCCTCCTCACTTATACTTTTTGCCTCTTTTTTGGCATTGTATTCTCCCATAGGATGTAAAGTCTTTGAAGTCAAGAAATTTTTTCTTCTTTATTTTTTTTTGTATTCTTATCCACATTGGTTACCACAGTGCCTAGCACATAAGTGAACATTTAGTAAATGCTTATCATCTTTTCTTGCTCATCTAATTTTATGTTTGGGGGCATTAACAAATGTACATTTATTTGGGAACAGTAGGGAAATAACAATTTGAAGAATTTTTCATTACTTAGAAAAATGAAACATAGAAAGCAATATGTTAGAAATGAATGGCATCTCCACATTGTTCTTTTTAATTAGACCATTAGATTTTATCTAAATCAGAAATTTCTATTTTAGTTTTCCAAATATTATTGTCATTTCCCTTACTAAAACATATTGTTACTCTTCATTGGCTTGAGAATAGATGATAGAAGCTAAAATTATGGTTTTGTTGCTACAGGGAACTCCCAGGGTGGAAATTCCCTCTTCTAATCCCCCCTTTCTCTCCAACCTATGATATATTTTTAAGTTTAAATTTATTTATTTGTTTGTTACATCAAAATACCCAGTTAATTCTTTCCCTCTCCTCATTAGCAAAGATATCATTTGGCAAAAAGGACATGTGCATATATAAAACTATCTCTTACTTATTTCTGTTTATCAATTCTTTCTCTGGAGGCAGACATACACAAGTCATTCTTCAAATAATATTTTCTCCTGGATCTTCTCATTCTATTCTTCATAATTTCATGTAGGTCTTTCCATGTTTTTACAAAATTAACCTGCTCATCATTTGTTTAGCCATTTGATGGGTATTCATTCAATGTCTAGTTCTTTATAATCACACTTAGGAGATGCCTTAAACAGTGAGAGGCTTGGTGACTTGGTCAGGATCTTATAGCCTATGGGCTAGAATAGAATTTCATCCTGAGTTTACTGGCTTAATTACCTGTTATGTCTCTACTAATCCCATATGCCTCTTCTTTAAGGAAAATGTGAGTCCTATTAGTTGAGAGGAGGAGAAAGGGAACTATATTCAAGGGAACATGTTATCATAATAGGGATACATAGCCATTTTGGGAAGACCTTTCTCTAAAATAATCTTAACACTCTGATGATCAGTCTAACCCAATGAGACAGGAACAAAGTATTATTAAGTTGCTTATTTCCCATCAGTGCCGTAGGAGAGATATCTACCTATCTAAAAACCTGATGGTTGGACCTCAGGTCTTGATATTCCATTTTTGCAGTAGTGACTATCTCCATTTTTTCCTTATTTAGTTTAGCTTAGATACAAGGGCCTATGATCCCAAAATATTATGGGACATGAGTGTCCCTGATCCTAAAACATCAGGAGAAATTATCTGTTCTCTGAATGAAGCTTAACAAGGCATGAGTAGCAATAAGATAAAGAGGCACTCTTGAGTGTAGAGAAAAATTAAAATTAAACCTGATCATCAAGAAGTTAATATAGAGAAGGGACAGGGGAGAGTGTAACCAGTGCAGGGGTGATGGTCTGAGAAAAAATGAACAAAGTACAGGTTTAGAGGTGGCAATATTGAGGGAGAGAATGAAGGGGAAAGATTATTATCAAATAAAAGAATCTCAGAGTTCACAAACATGAAAATGGATTAATTACTTTTATGTGGTGGAAAGATGAAGGCAAAGACAATCTCAAGGTCTGAAGTAGAATGAAAGAATAGATCATGGAAAACTAGTTGATTGAGGAACTAGAAAATTGAGGTATTTAAGAAAGAATGCTAGTGTATGTTGAAATCCCTTTGTTTGAGGGCAAGAATTGGAGTAAAGAAAAAGACAATAAGCCAGACTCTGAACTCTTGAAAAATAAAAGACAATGTTTTGGAGTCAGTAGATAACAACTACCTAAATTTAAATGGATAATAAATTTTGATTACACGATCCTCAAAGGAAGAAATATTACTGAATGATTTTGGTAGAGGGAGAAACTCCTCCAGGGAGATAATCCTCCACCAAGAAAGTCCATCAGAGTAGGAGGTATGCATGAAAGTGTCACATAGGCTGGAAACTGTGATCAAGAATGAAATCCTCAGGGGGCAGCTCGGTAGCTCAGTGGATTGAGAGTCAGGCCTAGAGATGGGAGGTCCTAGGTTCAAATCTGGCTTCAAACACTTCCCAGCTGTGTGACCCTGGGCAAGTCACTTGACCCCCATTGCCTAGCCCTTACCACTTTTCTGCCTTGGAGCCAATACACAGTATTGACTCCAAGACGAAAGGTAAGGGTTTAAAAAAAAAAAAAGAATGAAATCCTCAGCAGGGAACAATATTAGAGTCAGAATACAGATAGAGTAGAAAGCAAACATTTTAAGATGAAATCAAACAAGCTGACTATGAAACATGCATATCAGAGAGCACAGGAAAGAGACAGAGAGATAGCAAAAAAGAGAGATAGAGAGAAATCTATCTGGAGTGGGATTTCTTGTGAGATAGAGCTGATGGGGATGGGAATATGAGAGTGGGTTATGGGGGATGGGAAATGAAGTCTGCAAGACAAATGCTGGACATTCAGATTCACTAGGCAGAAAGAGTGTAACAGGATGAGAATACACTAGTAGTGGTAGTCTCTCAGTGATCGAGAATGACGATTGTCTTTGTGCAGTTTCATCTATGGTGTACCCTCATGTGGCTTTGAAGTCCAAAGGCTGAGGCGCACAGTTTGTGGCACATGGGGCATGGGACGCCAGTTGTTACGGGAGGTGCGGTTGTGGCCTGGTGTCAGTGTTCACGCGCAGCGGCAAGACATCGACGTCGCTCATCTTCAAAGGTGGTGGCGGCATGGTGAATGTGGGTTCACCAGCTGCTTCTGGCAGAGGCAGCGAGTTCTAGTTGCTTTGGTGTCATGCCAGCCCACTTCAAGTTGGACTTTAGCTGATCCTTGAATCTTCTCTTTGGTCGGCCTTGTTTCCTGAGTCCAGCTGACAGTTCACCATAGAATACCTGTCTTGGTATTCGCTGTGGGTCCATGCGGATGACGTGTCCAGACCATCGTAGCTGGGTTTTGAGGACCAGGACTTCGATGCTGGTGGAGTTGGCTCTGTCGAGGACTTCCTGGTTGGTGATTCGGTCCTGCCATCAGATCCTCATGATTGACTGGAGGGAGCGTTGGTGGAATTGCTCCAGCTGTTTCATGTGCTTCCAGTACAGTGTCCATGCAGCCGTACAGGAGCGAGCTGAGGACCACTGCATTGTACACTTTGAGCTTCGTCGCAATGCTTACACCGCTGTGTTGGAGGACTTTGCAGCGCAGCCGCCCGAGTGCCTGGCTGGCCTTTTGGATCCTGGCATTGATCTCGTGGTCTAGGGACCCGTTGTTGGCGATGGTGCTGCCCAGGTACTTGAAGGTGTTGACGTTAAAAAGCTGCGTGCCATCGATTGTAATGCACGGCTGGTTAGTTGATCTCCCTGGTGCAGGTTGGAACAGCACCTCTGTTTTGCTGAGGCTGATAGTCAGGCCAAACAGTTTTGTTGCGGTGGAGAATCTGTCCACGATGGTTTGGAGATGATGTTCTTGGTGGGCCATGAGAGCACAGTCATCTTCGAAGAGAGCTTCCAGAATGAGTCTCTCTGTTGTCTTTGTTTTTGCAGTCAGGTGGCGAAGGTCAAATAGTGAGCCATCCAGTCGGTATTTGATGTAGACACCCAGGTCTAGATTCATCACAGCATTGTAATACTTGGGTGAAAAATAGGTTGAATAGTACAGGAGCGAGGACACAGCCTTGTTTCACACCATTGGAGATGTTGAAACGATCGGAAGTCTCTCCACCAGATAGGACTTCCCCTGTCATGTCGACATGAAAGAGCTGGATCAGTTTGATGAATTTTGCTGGGCAACTGAGCTTGCTGAGTATCACCCACAATGTGTCCCTGTTCACTGTATCGAACGCCTTTGTCAGGTCTATGAAGACAATGTAGAGACTTAGGTTCTGCTCAAGGCATTTTTCCTGCATTTGCCTCACCGTGAAGACCATGTCGATGGTGCTGCAACCTGGTCGGAAGCCACATTGTGATTCAGGCAAGTTCTGCTCTGAAACAGATGACAGGAGTCTGTTGAGTATAACACAGGCGAGGATCTTTCCAGCAGTGGAGAGTAGTGAGATGCCTCTGTAGTTGTCACAGGCTGCTCGTGAGCCTTTGTTCTTGTATAGGGCTATGATGGAGGCATCTCTGAGTTCTGGGGGCATGGCTTCCTCTTCCCATATGCTGGTCAGCACTATGTGGAATGCGTAGAGAGCCTTTCCATTTAAGGCCTTGTACACCTCGGTTGGGATCCCGTCTTTACTGGGTGCCTTGCCTGCACTCATTTGTTTAATGACTTTTTGGACTTCCTCTATTGAAGGAGGGATGTCAAGTTGTTCAATGGTGCGGTTTTGGGGGATGTGGTCAAGTGCTCTTTGGTCGACTGAAGAGGATCGGTTGAGAAGCTGACTGAAGTGTTCTTTCCACCTGTTGCTGATGCCTTTTTTATCTTTTATGAGAGTGTCACCATCAGAGGATAACAAGGGAGTGGTGGTGGGTTTTGATGGCTCATAGACAGTCTTGAGGGCACTGAAAAATTGTTTGTAGTTTTTCGTATCAGCAAAACGCTGGATTTATTCTGCCTTTTTTTCCCACCATCAGTCTTGCATCTTCCTGATCTCATGCTGTGCCGTGGCTTGGAGAGATTTGAATCTGTCCTTTTTAGGATCAGAGTTTGGGTTATTTTGCCACTCCATAAAGGCTTTGTTCTTTTTGCTCAATAGGTCTTCAATAGCAGTGTTGTTCTCGTCGAACCAGTCCTGGGTTGTGTTGTTTGGGGCCTAGGACTGCCTTTGATGTTTCCTTCACTGCATCTCTGAACTGGTTCCATTTCTCAGTTGATTTCCAGTGAGTGGTCCCTTGACAGACAGCTTGTCATCCAGGTAGGACTGGAATGTTTGCAAATAAGATGGATCTTTAAGATGACTCACTTTGTAAAATGCACGAACTGTCTGGGAGCTTTCACTAACCACTGTGAAATGAGACCAAGAATATTAATATAGAAGTTCAATGAAAGAGGTAATTTTAATTAAACTGTTTCCTCTCAACCTTCATTCTTGTGGCAGGTAATGTTCTATCTGGTGAAGTCAAGGAAGTCTACATATTAATAAGCTGGAGCAGAGGAAGATATGACTTAGGAAAGTCAGAATATGAAGTAGGAACTAGTGGGTTTGATTAGAGATGGATGGGTTTGATCCAAGAAAATTCCCTAAATTCTTGGAGAAAACATAGGGGCAAAACCTTCTAGAACTAGATTTTAAACTCAATCAACAGTATGACAAAAAATATTTGTATAGGACATTGCCTGGCATATAGTAAGTACTTAATAAATGTTTATTTACTGACTAACATGATTCTAAGCTATACAAAAAAGACACTGAGGTATATGGTGTATAGAGCACTAAGCCTGGAGTCAGGAGGACCTGAGTTCCAAATTGGCCTCAGAAATTTATTAGTTGTGTGATTCTGGGAAAGTCACTTAATCTCAGCCACCTAGCTGCCTTGATTCTCTGTTAAACTAAAAGATTGAATGAGTTCCTGGCTTTGAAATGTAGCTAACTAAAAAAGAAGAAGAAAGAAACAGTTCAAAAGGTTATAGCTTTGCTTAAATAGGCTCTGCCTTTCTTGAAATTTTATTTAAATTCTTGATTTTTCCATCTGCATTCTAAAAACCTTAAATGAAATTGGTCATGATTTCCCCTGTAAAGTGTGGTTGATTTAACAGGCTTGGAGTTCAATTTTATTTATTTGTTTCATACTAAGAGCCATTTATGTGGTTGCACTCTTAAACTTTAAAAGGAACCAGGCATTATAGTCTTTTTGTGCTAAATTTTGTTATAATTTTGTGCAAATGAGCGTGGAGGGGGGTCACTCAACTCAATGTACACTCTAACTTGAAACACATTTTAGTTATACATGCATTTAGCTTTTTTAAGTGTGTGGTTTCATATGAAGAGGGAATAAAACCCTACAGTATAATAATGAAGTGAAATATAGTACTGTAATTACAGGATGGAATGCTGATTTTATTTTTGACCAATTAAGGTCTGAGCTGCTTTGGGCTCCAATTTTCATCTTTGTACATTTAAATTGCTTACAGGAAGATCTCAATTAATTAATAATAATAAAGAGACAGAAACAACAGAAAATACTTGACACCAAGCAGATCTGACTATAATTAATGGAGAATTTCCAAATATTTTTGAGACCTAGGTCATCACATTACTTTGCATAGGATGGAAGCACAAACAGGGTTAAAACACTGTCAATTACACTGACCTTTGCATCCTTCTTCTCCTCAGCATCCACTACTACAAACAGGTTCTGACACATAGCCTTCTGTAGTGTCAAATTCAACATTTCTCTTCTTAAATTTCTTCTTAAACTCAACATTTACATTTTCAGTCTACTTGACCATGATTATATCTGATATTGCAGTTAAAGGTAATGATGCAATAGCTTGGTTTAGCAATATTTTACCCTTATGACTTCTCTTGGCCTCAAGTCTCTCATCTATAACATTTGGGAATTGGGCTGGTTGACCAATTTTCTCTCAATTTGTAAGTCTACCTAAAGATCATAACCATGACTACCCCCAATTTTAAATGTGTCTGGTTGATTCTTAGATCTCAGAATGAAAGAATTAGTTTTATTTACCCATCCTCTTTAAGACCTACCCAGAACATCCTGACGTGAAACAATCTCTTCTGATCTTTTATAGCAATAATTGTCTTTACAAATAATTTCACGATCAACTCTATTGGGTCTCACCACATCTTCTTCTGGAATCTTTTCTCTGGAACCATTTTTTAAATTGGTGTCTAAAATGTTACTTATGGATTTTTAAAGGTTTCTATTTTGTCTCCATGAGTAAAGTGAATAAATCTTTGAAGTCAGGGGATATTTTTTATGCTTCTTTATAGCCAACAATGTAATTATACATTGGTAACATTTCTCAAATATACCTTTCTGGTATCTGATAGCATTACCATTCTGGAGCACTCCCTTATCATCTCATGCCTACATCATTGTAGTAGCCTACTGGTTTTACATTTTACAACATTTTCTTTTGTTTATTCATAAACTAATTCTTAATATAGGACCTAGTACCTAGTAAGTAATTACTATTTTTCTGACTATAGTACCTTTTTTTAATCTGCTTTGATTTCTCCTTTCATCAAATTCCATTAAATCTAATACTTAATGTAGTGATGATGGTTTCCATAGAAGAGTTTCAGCATTTATATGAATGTCTCTTTTTCTTCCAAACAACTGAAATCTGTGAACTTGTGCCATTGATCTTTACTGTGACAAAAATGCTGTTCCAGACAGATTATCAAGGCCGCCACATATTGTTATTCTAGTGAGTTCATCCTACTTGGTGTTGGATGATGTTTCTTCTACAGAGTATCACTTTATTTAAGATAATATGCAGGTCTTGTAGCAGCTCCAGCAAAAGGTAAACCTCAGCTATAGGAAATAGAGCTTTTCAGGAATTCATCAAAAATATCAACACATAAGACGTAATAATTATTCATTGAAGGAGCTTCTTAGACATTGATTCCATATTCTACATTAGCTACATTGCATAGTTAATAGCATGATCAATTCTTCCAAATATTAAGCCTTAATATTTGCCTCAGTTAGTTGAGAAACTTTTATTAAGCAACAATTGTGTACCAGGTGCTGTGTTAGCCCAGAGTAAAGAAAGAAAGGCAAAAGCTAATCTCTGATCTCAGGGAGCTTATGATCTAACAGAGGAGATAATATGCAAACAACTCTGTATGAACAAACTTTCAGTCATCATTCAGTCATATCTAACTCTTCATGACTACATCTGGGTTTTTTTTTGGCAAAATTGTGGTTTGCCATTTCTCCAGATAATTTTATAGATAAGATAACTGAGATAAATAGGGTTAAGTGAATTGCTCAATATCACATAGTAAGTATTTGCTAGTAAGTATTTGAGGCAAGATTTGAACTCATGAGGATGAATCTCACTGATTCTAGGCCCACTGTTCCATTCACTATACAACCTAGATGCCAAGAACAAATTATATGTAAGATAACTTAAAAATAATAAATAGAGGGAATGAATTAGATTTAAGAGAAATCTAGAAAAGCTTCTTAGAGAAGGTCAGATGTTTGTCTGGGAATTGAAGGAATCCAAGGAAGCTGAGAGATGGAGATGAGGAGGGAGGATATTTTGGAACAGAGGGTAAAGGGGAAGTGAACCCTGATTTATCTATCTTTAATTTGAAAAGCTTACAAAATGAACTAATCATATGCTTTTTGAATCATTACCTGCAAGGCAAACTGAGCCTATGAATAAATCATGATATGGACAGCTCATGAAATGACATATCTTGTTAAGTAAACAGAGTAGTAAGTTGAGAAGAATGTAGAATTTGTAGACAAAAGACATGCTACCTGAATGGAATAAGACAGTTAACCTCTCATATCCTCAGTTTCTTCATTTGTAAAATTAGTAGGTTGGGCAATATAACTGCTAAAGTTTATATTTACAATTTTATGATAATGTGAATTTTGTTTCTTTTATTTTTCCTGGATTTTCTTTCCCTATGCTAAAGAAAGTTATAGTGAAAGAAATACCCTTCTGAAAATTATAATTCCGGTGATATGGACAATAGTTCTGTCAAAAGGCACTATTGGATCAAAGAACTCCCTAAGAAAAAATCCCCAGGTCCAGAGGGATTCACAAATTAATACTCTCAAATATTCAAAGAAAAACTAATCCCAATATTAGACAAACTGATTTGACAGAATAAGGTAAGAAGGAATTCTACCAAATTCATTTTACAACACAAACA
The DNA here is from genome assembly GCF_027887165.1 of Monodelphis domestica. Taxonomy (NCBI): domain Eukaryota; kingdom Metazoa; phylum Chordata; class Mammalia; order Didelphimorphia; family Didelphidae; genus Monodelphis; species Monodelphis domestica. The sequence continues at coordinate 213,076,801 of NC_077234.1, forward strand.
TGGTACTGATCCCAAAGCCAGGCAGGTCAAAAACAGAGAAAGAAAACTATAGACCAATCTCCTTAATGAATATAGATGCAAAAATTTTAAATAGGATACTAGCAAAAAGACTCCAGCAAGTCATCACAAGGATTATTCACTATGACCAGGTAGGATTCATACCAGGAATGCAAGGATGGTTCAATATTAGGAAAACCATCCACATAATTGACCACATTAACAATCAAACCGACAAAAATCACATGATTATCTCAATAGACACAGAAAAAACCTATGGTAAAATACAACACCCATTCCTATTAAAAACACTAGGAAGCACAGGAATAGGAGGGTCATTCCTAAAAATAACAAAACATATATCTAAAACCATCAGCAAACATCATCTGCAATGGAGAAAAGTAGAAGTCTTCCCAATAAGATCAGGAGTGAAACAAGGATGCCTATTATCACCTCTATTATTTAACATTGTACTAGAAACACTAGCAGTAGCAATTAGAAAAGAAAAAGAAATTGAAGGCATCAAAATAGGCAAGGAGGAGACCAAGCTATCACTCTTTGCAGATGATAGGATAGTCTACTTAAAGAATCCTAAAGAATCAACCAAAAAGCTAGTTGAAACAGTTAACAATTTTAGCAAAGTTGCAGCATACAAAATAAACCCGCATAAATCATCAGCATTTCTATATATCTCCAACCCATTTCAGCAGCAAGAATTAGAAAGAGAAATTCTATTTAAAATCACCCTAGACAATATAAAATATTTCAGAATTTATCTGCCAAGACAAACACAGGAACTATATGAACACAACTACAAAACACTCTCCACACAATTAAAACTAGATCTAAACAACTGAAAAAACATTCATTGCTCATGGGTGGGACAAGCTAACATAATGAAAATGACAATCCAACCCAAACTGATGTACTTATTTAATGCCATACCCAAAGAACTACCAAAAAAACCTTTTCTACTGAATTAGAAAAAAAACATAACAAATTTCATTTGGAAGAACAAAAGATCTAGTATATCCAGGGAAATCATGAAAAAAAAATGCAAAGGAAGGAAGACTTGCTGTCCCAGATCTCAAACTATACTATAAAGCATCAGACATCAAAACAATTTTGTACTGGCTAAGAGAAAGAAAGGAGGATCAGTGGAACAGACTTGGGATAAGTGCCCCCAGCAAGACAGTCTATGATAAACCCAAAAATCTCAGTTTTGGGTACCAAAACCCACTTTTTGATAAAAATGTTTAGGAAAATTTAGAGACAGTATGGGAAAGATTAGGTTTGGATCTACATCTCACCCCCTACACCAAGATAAACTCAGAATGTCTGTCTGTCTTTCTGTCTGTCTGTCTGTCTCTCTCTCTCTGTCTGTCTCTCTGTCTCTCTACCTCTCTCTATGTCTCTATCTACCTACCTATCTATCTATATAGTACTACCAACAAGATGCTTTATGCCCTTATACCTTTATCAAGTGAGAAGACTGATTTACAGAATCAATCAAATTGTAGACTATGTGAGGACTTCTAAGATATCTCTTTTGAATGTATCACTCAACAAAAGATGTAAATTACTTGTAGGGAGTAAAGTCCTTTGAGTTATAGGAAGGAATCATATGTGAAATATATTTGACATGTGTGTATCAGAAGAGGATCATTACAGCAGCTGCTTCAAGGGTAAGGCAGTAAAAGGAAAGTTATGGGGAATGATCTAAGAGAGAGTACCACACTCCTCACCCCTAGTTTCCACTATGTCCTCAAAGACACTGGCCAGCTAAGAGAGGATAAAATATACATACTGAGGAAATACAGAGTATGACCTCTTTAAAGAAGAGATTGGAAACTGAAAATCTTCAACCATGAGCACAGCAGATACACATATCTCAGGGGAATTTTATGAAGATTTCAAAAAGTGAGAAGGGGACACAAGGAGGAGATAATTGTATTTTTGTCACATATAATCTCTAAGTTTGAGCCCACTTTTCTTGGAAATTTTATGTGTTTATTGGGAAAATATGTACCAGATACTTGATGAGGAATGATTTATGCCAGTTTTTTTGTTCATTTTATCTTGTTTTTAAAAACATCTTAGTAAATATTCTATATAAATGAGGAACACATGGGTGAGGACTCAGTAATATCAATAGAGAAATTGCTCCTATCCATCAGATCATAACTAGATCACTGAGAGAGACATAGTTACCCATCTTCTATGAATTCCATTTTCCAGTGTAAGTATATGTACATACCTTAGCCCAATATCCCTTATTATAAGCTTTTAAAGTCAAAAGCTACAATTTTCAATTTTTAAAAAATCTTAAGTGATTAGCACAATGGCTTCCCTACATACGGTCTACAATTAAAAATGTTTATTGAATTGAATTGCATAAAATAACAAGGAATATATTTTAGTGTTTGCCCTTCATGATTGCATAAAAGTCTTGCATAAACATGATCCTACTAGAAAAGGAGTCTGCAGTAAATTCTTTACCCATAGTTATCAAAACTACTTACTATGAATTAAAGGACTTGGATCAGTTTAATGATAACAATGAATGAACTGAATAATGCATTCACTTTCTTCACTAGGAACATATGAATGCTGGCAAAAAGAAAAGTAAATAAAGAAAAGAGTTTTTCTAAAAGCTTACATCATGGTGTGTGACTTCAATCATCAGCCCTGAAATTTTTTGGACCTAGTTTCCCTCTATATATAACAAAACAAAATATAATAAACAAAAAATTGGTTTGTCCATTATGTAAAAACTTTCTCCTTCATTTGTGCATTTTTATTGGCTAGGCCCCAAGTCTGAAATGCACCTTCATTTCACGTCCACGCCCTCTGTTTCTGCAGCTCAATTGAGCATCAACATATGATGCCTTCAGCCCGCTGTACCCCCTTTCTCAAACAACCTCATATTTAAATATTTTGTATTTTTCTCTTTATATTAATTATATGAATTTGTAAATACATATTATTTATGTGTGTATACATACATTTGCATGCATGCACATATATATTTAGATATAGCCTTTAGCTCCCTTAAAAATAATGTAAGTTTCTTGTGAATAAAAATTATTTTATTATATTTGCATCACCAGTCCTTGGTATAATGCCTGGAATGTGTATACATACTTGCAAACACACACACACACACACAAAGAATATGGGTATGTACATACATATATATTTATATGTGTATACTCATGCACACAACATATGGTTTATTTTAGTCAGAAGAAGAGTGGAGAGTGAAGGTAGTAAAAACTTTTATGGAAAGTTGAGCTACAAGATATACGTGTGTGTTTTTCCATATAGACATGAAATATGTGTATGCATATATGTGCTTCCTATCCTTAAGGAAGGTTTGGGGCAAAGGTACTAATGGGACTATTTTTTATCTGAACCACTTGTGCTAACCTTATTGCAAAGAGTGTAGATAGGTGTCTCAAGAAGACTACATTTTCTTGAGATTTTAACAAAAATGTTTCTGTTCAGTTCTTCCCCACCAGTTTGCAGGGAAAGAAGATAACTTCCTTTTCTATTCAAAATACACCCAAGTAATAGGGATTAATATTACTATTGGTTCATGGAGTTGAGGAGTAAATACATATAAATAAGGCATGATTCAACAGCCTCCTTTTCCCCTCCTGGATATGAGTTGTTGTTGTTGTTGTTGTTGTTGTTGTTGTTTTTAATCAGAATGAAGGTTTATCAAAAATCAGCTTAGAACATTACAATTACAATTATGAAATGGAAAGGAGCTTTTTTTTCTTTTTCTCATATAAACTCTGATATAGAATTCTATTGGGCCTATGATTTACCCATTGTCAGAACAGTATTAAATAACAAAGAAGAATTGCCACCAAAAATGTCTTAGCACACAATCAATATGCCTATCCTGAAGCAAAGATTATTGAATTGATGAGCTACACATGAATGGGAAATGGATGACATTAATATACAAAAATGTAGACTTCTGGGTAAACATGGCTGCAATCTAGACACGAATCACTTCCTCTCCCTGGCACCAAACAAAATAGACTACCTCAACAGAACATAAAAATCATCTTTGGAAGAATGGAGGGATTCTCCAGTACCCCAAAGAAATGAAGGTACGTGGGGTTTGAACATTGCCACATTATAAGAAGGAGGAAAAGCTTGCACAAAAACGTGAACTGAGCCACCCTCCCCCCCACACCTTCCCCACTGAACCAGAGTAGGGGATCAGAATGCTCATCGGAACAGCAAGTGAGTGAGGAACATCTCTGTCTGGGGGGGCACACGAGGGTCCTTAGGGTCTAACGACTACTAAGAAACGACCTCTCATGGCAGTTTCATGGGAGAACCCTGCACACTACAGAGTGCGCAGACGGTGGGACCCTTGCAAACTGTGAACAGTGAGGAGGCTCAAGAGTCTGTAAAAACTGCCTAGGGCCAAAGCATTGCCCTCGCTGTAGTGGGGGGGGGGGGGGAGGGGGACCAGGCTCCATGGAAACTGACAAGGAATACCAGAGATCCACCCCTCAGAGCAGTTTTACAGGAGATTCCTGCGCACCAGTGAGAAGAGATCACAGTCCACGGGGGCATGCTGAGCACAGGGGTGGGCACGCAAACAAACCACAGAGGCTGGGAAGAACTAGACTGAGGCAACCTAAATCCACAGAAAACCCACCCATATCACCGAGACCTCAGACCAAAAGGAAAAGGAAAAATAACTACCAAAGGGATGGCTCACATGGCCCAAAATGAAGCCTCCTAGAAGAAAGGGGGAGGACCCAAGGAAAAGAAGAGAAAGATGATGAGATTCAAACAAAAGTAAAACATGCCCCACAAAATGGAAATTATCCACAAGTTCTGGAAGAAATCAAATTGGAGCTTATCCAAAAGATGGAAAGAAAAATGGGGAAAAAAAACAGAAAGAGGTCAGCAGTCTGATACACAAGGCTGCACAATTGTAGAAAGAGCTGGAAGCCTCTAACAAAAGGGTAGAACAAGCTGAAAAACAAATCCAGTCCCTAAAGACCAGAAAAAAAGCAACTGGAAGACAGTGAGCTTGCAAAACAGCAAGAATTAATAAAGCAAAGCCAATAAATTAATGAATTAGAAGAAAACATAAAATATCTCTTTGAAAAGGTGACAGACCAGGAAAAGGTGGGAAGGGAGACAACCTGAGAATCATAGGTCTGCCCAAAAACCCAGAGATAAACAAAAAGTTCAATGCTATACAACAGGAGATTATAGAAGAAAATTGCCCACATGTTCTGGAGCAAGGGGGCAAAAATAGAAATAGAAAGGGTTCATAGAACACCCTCTTTACTAAATCCCCAAAAGACAACCCCCAGAAATGTAATCGACGAATTCAAGAGCTTCCAAGCTAAGAAGAAAATCTTACAAGAAGCCAAGAAGAGGAGCTTCAGATATAGAGGGGCCCCAATAAGGATCACACATGACTTAGCAGCTAACACACAAAGAGACCACAAAGCATGGAACAGGATATTTAGAAAGGGAAGAGAGCTGGGTCTCAAACCAAGAATCAACTACCCATCAAAACTGATTATATACTTCCAGGGGAAAGTATGGGAATTCAACAAATAGAAGATTTCCAAGTATTTGCTAAGAAAAAAACAGAACTTACTGGAAAATTTGATATCCAATCACAGAAAGCAAGAGAAATGTGAAAAGGTAAATATGAAAAAAAGGGAAAAGGAAAAAAAATCTTATCTTTTTCTTTAAGTCAAACTCTCTTCTATAAGGACTACATTTATTTCAAATTATATATATTAATATGTGGGGAAAATGTGTAACTCTCAAAAATTGTATGCATCATAAGAGTAGTTAAAAGAATCATGCAGAGGGAAAGACTGGGGCATCAAGATTTGGTGAAAGGGGGGCAAAGAAAGAAAAAGGGAGGAGGAAAATCATTAATGATACTAAGATTTACTTCAAGAAATAGATGGGGGGGAACTGAATAGAATAATCTTTCCCACACAAAGATACACATGGGAAGGGGAGGGGAAGAAATCTCATATGAGAAGGAGAGGAAGAGAGTACAAAGTGTTATTACTTAAACCTTACTCTCAGTGAAATCAACTCTGAGAGGGTAACCCATATAGATCCATTGGGATCCTGAATTCTATCTTATCCAACAGGGTAAGAGAGAAAGGAAAATTAAGGAGGGGGAAGGGTGAGGGAGTATAAAAAGAGAGGGAAGGAGAGGGGGCAGGGGAAGGGAACATAAAAAGGGAGGGGCCAGAAAGGGAAGCATATCAAGGGAGGGGACTAGGGGGACTAACCTAACTTAAATTACAGGTTCAAAAGGTTATAGCTAAAGAAGAAAGGTCATAATTAGAGGAAGATATCAAAATGCCAGGGAATCCACAAATGGCAATCATAACTTTGAACGTGAATGGGATAAACTCACCCATAAAACATAGACAAATAGCAGATTGGATTAGAACCCCAAACCCTACCTTTTGTTGTCTTCAAGAAACACATATGAGACAGGTTGATACTCACAAGGTTAGAATTAAAGGATGGAGTAAGACCTTTTGGGCCTCAACTGATAGAAAGAAGGCAGGAGTTGCAATCATGATATCTGACAAAGCCAAAACAAAAATAGACCTGATCAAAAGGGATAGGGAAGGTAAATATATTCGGTTAAAAGGGAGTATAGACAATGAGGAATTATCACTAATCAACATGTATGCACCAAATGGTGTAGCATCCAAATTTCTAATGGAGAAACTAGGAGAAATGAAGGAGGAAATAGACAGTAAAATCATATTAGTGAGAGACTTGAACCAACAACTATCATATTTAAATAAATCAAACCAAAAATAAATAAGAAAGAGGTAAAAGAGGTGAATAAAACCTTAGAAAAATTAGAATTAATAGACATATGGAGAAAAATAAATAGGGACAAAAAGGAATACACCTTCTTCTCAGCACCACATGGCACATTCACAAAGATTGATCATACACTAGGTCACAGAAACATTGCATAAAAATGCATAAAAGCAGAAATAATAAATGCAAACTTTTCAGATCATAAGACAATAAAAATAATGATCAGTAAGGGTACATGGAGAGCCAAATCAAAAATCAATTGGAAATTAAATAATATGATACTCCAAAATCAGTTAGTTAGAGAACAAATCATAGAAACAATTAATATTTTCATTGAGGAAAATGACAATGGTGAGATATCCTTTCAAACCTTTTGGGATGCACCCAAAGCAGTACTCAGAGGAAAATTCATATTCCTGAGTGCATATATTAACAAATTAGGGAGAGGAAAGATCAATAAATTGGAAATGCAAATAAAAAAAACTTGAAAGTGAACAAATTTAAAACCCCCAGAAGAAAACCAAACTAGAGATCCTAAAAACTAAGGGAGAAATTAATAAAATCGAAAGTGATAGAACTATTGAACTAATAAATAAGACTAGAAGCTGGTACTTTGAAAAAACAAACAAAATAGACAAAGTACTGGTCAATCTAATTTTAAAAAGTAAAGAAGAAAAGCAAATTAAAAACATCAAAGAAGAAAAGGGGGACCTCACCTGCAACGAAGAGGAAATTAAGGCAATCATTAAAAACTACTTTGCCCAATTATATGGCAATGAATATACCAATTGAGGTGATATGGATGAATATTTACAAAAATTTAAATTACCTAGACTAACAGAAGAAGAAATAGAATTCTTATATAATCCCATATCAGAAAAAGAAATCGAACAGGCCATCAAAGAACTGCCTAAGAAAAAATCCCCAGAGCCTGATGGATTCAGAAGTGATTTCTATCAAACATTCACAGAACAGCTAATCCCATTAATATACAAACTATTTGACATAATAAGCAAAGAGGGAGTTCTACCAAATTCCTTTCATGACACAAACATGGTACTGATTCCAAAGCCAGGCACAGCAAAAACGGAGAAAGAAAACTATAGACCAATCTCTCTAATGAATAAAGATGCAAAAATCTTAAATAGGATACTAGCAAAAACACTCCAGGAAGTGATCAGAAGAGTCATTCACCATGATCAAGTATGATTTATACCAGGGATGCAGGGCTGGTTCAATATTAGGAAAACCATCCACATAATTGACCATATCAACAAGCAACCCAACAAAAATCACATGATTATTTCAATAGATGCAGAAAAGACCTTTGATAAACTACAACACCCATTCCTATTGGAAACACTAGAAAGTATAGGAATAGAAAGGTTGTTCCTAAAAAATAATAAACAGCCTATATCTAAAACCATCAGCTAACATCATCAGCAATGGGGATAAACTAGATGCATTCCCAATAAGATCAGGAGTGAAACAAGGATGCCCATTATCACCTCTATTATTCAACATTGTACTAGAAACACTAGCAGGAGCAATTAGAAAAAAAAAGAAATTGAAGGGATTAAAATAGGCAAGGAAATGAAGAGGCTATTGCTCTTTATGGATGATAGGATGGTCTACTTAAAGAATCCTAGGGAATCAACCAAAAAGCTAGTTGAAATAATCAACAACTTTAGCAAAGTTGCAGGATACAAAATAAACCCGCATAAGTTATCAGCATTTCTATATATTTCCAACAGAGCTCAGCAGCAAGAGTTAGAAAGAGAAATCCCATTCAAAATCACCTTAGCCAAAATAAAATACTTAGGAATCTATCTCCCGAAACAAACACAGGAACTATATGAACACAACTACAAAATACTCTCCACGCAAATAAAACTAGACTTGAGCAATTGGATAAACATTAATTGCTCATTGGTAGGACAAGCCAATATAATAAAAATGACCGTCCTATGCAAACTTATTTATCTCTTTAGTTCTATAGCTATTGAACTTCCAAAAATTTTTTTACTGATTTAGAAAAAAAATTACAAAGTTCTTTTGGAAGAACAAAGGATCAAGGATATCCAGGGAAATAATGGAAAAAATGCAAAGGAAGGGGGCCTTGCAGTCCCAGATATCAGATTATATTAGAAATCACTGGTCATCAAAACAATTTGGTACTGGCTAAGAGACAGAAAGGAAGATCAGTGGAATAGACGCGGGGTAAGTGACCTCCGCAAAACATTATATGACAAACCCAAAGGTCCCAGCTTTTGGGACAAAAATCCACTATTTCATAAAAACTGCTGGGAAAATTGGAAGACATTGTGGGAAAGATTAGGTTTAGATCAACACCTCACACCCTACAGCAAGATTAACTCAGAATGGGTGAATGACTTGAACATAAAGAAGGAAAGTATAAGAAAATTAGGTGAACACAGAACAGTATACATGTCAGACCTGTGGGAAGGGAAAGACTTTAAAACCAAGCAAGACATAGAAAGAGTCACAAAATGTAAAATAAACAGTTTTGATTACATCAAATTAAAAAGTTTTTGTACAAAGAAAACCAATGTAAACAAAATCAGAAGGAAAGCAACAAATTGGGAAACAATCCTCATAAAAACCTCAGACAAAGTTTTAATTACTCAAATTTACAAAGAGCTAAAGCAATTGTACAAAAAATCAAGCCATTCTCCAATTGATGAATGGGCAAGGGACATGAACAGGCAGTTTTCAGCCAAAGAAATCAAAACTATTAATAAGCACATGAAAACGTGCTCTCAATCTCTTATTGAGATGCAAATCAAAACAGTTCTGAGGTATCACCTCACACCTAGCAGATTGGTTAACATGACAGCAAAGGAAAGTAATGAATGCTAGAAAGGATGTGGCAAAGTAGGGACACTAATTCATTGATGGTGGAGTTGTGAATTGATTCAACCATTCTGGAGGGCAATTTGGAACTATTCCCAAAGGGTGATAAAAGACTGCCTGCCCTTTAATCCATCCATAGCACTGCTGGGTTTGTACCCCAAAGTAATAAGGAAGAAGACTTGTACAAGAATATTCATTGCTGTGCTCTTTGTGGTGGCCAAAAATTGAAAAATGAGGGGATGCCCTTCAATTGGGGAATGGCTGAACGAATTGAGGTATATGTTGGTGATGGAATAGTATTGTACTAAAGGGAATAATAAAGTGGAGGAATTCCATGGGAACTGGAACAACCTCCAGGAAGTGATGCGGGGTGAAAGGAGTGGAGCCAGGAAAACATTGTACACAGAGACTGAAACACCATGGTACAATCGAAGGTAATGGACTTCTCCATTAGTGTTAATACAATGTCCCTGAACATTCTGCAGGGATCTAGGAGAAAAAACACTATCCACTAGCAGAGGACAAATTGTGGGAGTAAAAACACCGAGGAAAAGCAACTGCTGGACTACAGGGGTTGAGTGTACATTACTGAGGAGAGACTCTAAATGAACACTCTAATGCAAATACCAACAATATGGAAATGGGTTCGAATCAAGGACATATGTGATATCCAGTGGAATCTCTCGTCGGCTATGGGAGGGGTGGTGGGAGAGGGGGGAGGAAAAGAAAATCAGCTTTGTTCCCAAGAAATAATGTTTGAAAATGAACTAATAAAATAATGTTTAAAAGTTAAAAAAAATATTTAAGTCAGGCACAGTTGATCATCTGACATTATTGCTGTTACTCCTGGTTCTGCTCACTTCAGTTTGCATCACTTCATATAAGTATTTCCAGATTTTTTTTTGTGATGATCTTATTCATTATTTTTTATGACACAGTGAAATTCCATTGCAAGCATATGCCGTGGCTTTTTCAGCTATTTCTCAGTTGATGAACATCCCTTTGGTTTCTAAATCTTTGCCACCATAAAAAGAAATTGTTGTACAAGAAACTCCTTGTCCCCTGTCTTTGATCTCTTTGGAATGCAGAACAAGTAGCAGTATTACTGGGAATATGTACTTTTAATAGTGATGCCCTATCTTCGTCATATATTCACCAACTCCTTGTCCCCTTGGCCATTTTCTGCTCCTAAATTCCTTGTTTTGTTTATGCTATCCTTTCCACCTGGAATTTCTTCTATGTTTCCTGAAAAAAAAAGTTACAGGTTTTTTTTTTTCCCAAGGTCTAATTCAACTCTTATCTCCTCTTAGAAGTCTTACCTAACCACTATAGAATACTATCTTTCCATCCCATTTTGTCTCTTCTTCCATAAGCTTCTACATCTATTTTTTACAACACATTGTGACATAATTCTGAGAAGGGGGTAGGCCTTTAACTTACTGTCTTGATTTGATAATCTTCCTTATATATTTTTTTGTTTTGGTTTAATTGAAGAAAGTCATTCTAATAGTAGCAATTTCAGGAGGAAGGTGGCAATAAGACGATATGTCAGGGACAGAAAGAGCCAGCCTAAAAACATCATATGGAAAGACACCTAATTTACTTACCCATAAAACTAATACTGGCCTGAAAGCCTTTAGAAGCGCATATATATATAAAACTTTCTCAGGGCTCCTTGACCTTGCTCTTTCATCTCACATATTGTCAAATGATTATAGAGTAAATATAATCTTCTTTAAACCAGGAATCATACTTTCTATTTACTTTGTAATTCTCTGTACCTTGTGTGGTATTCTGTATTCAATGTACATCAAATATTGTTGATTGACAATAGAAACTGAGAGATTATGGGTCTTATCTTTCTGTTTTGTACCATGATGATCAAACATTTGGAAAAAATTATCAATATGCTTTTTATTGATTGAGATTTCAAATATGGCTGATTTTAAATAATAAATATGTAATAAAATAGTTTGTATAATATTTAGATTAGTTTTTCTTTGAATGTTTGAGAGAATTCATTTGTGAATCCATCTGGAACTGGGAATTTTTTCTTAGGGAGTTCTTTGATGGCATGTTCAATTTCTTTTTCTGATATCTGGTTGTTTAGGTAATCTATTCATTCCTCTGTTAGTCTAGGCAATTTATATTTTTGTAAGTATTCTTCCATATCACCTAGATTGCCATATTTGTTGCCATATAACTTCACATAATAATTTTTAATGATTGCTTAATTTCCTCTTCATTCAAGGTGAGGTCTCCCTTTTCATATTGAATACTGTGAATTTGGTTTACTTCTTTCCTTTTTTAAATTGGATTGACCAGTAATTTGTCTATTTTATTTGTTTTTTTTTCAAAGTACCAGCTTCTAGTCTTATTTATTAAATCAATAGTTCTTTGACATTCAATTTTATTCATTGCTCCTTTGATTTTTAGGATCGCTAATTTAGTCTTCATCTGAGGATTTTTAATTTGTTCACTTTCTAGTTTTTTAATTTGCATGCCATATTCATTGACCTCTGCCCTCCCTAATTTTTTAATGTATGAACTCAAGAATATAAATTTCCCCCTAAGTACTGCTTTGACCGCATACCATAGGTTTTGAAAGGATGTCTCATCATTGTCATTTTCTTCAATGAAATTATTAATTGTTTCTATAATTTGTGCTTTGACTAAACGGTTTTGGATGATCCTATTGTTTAATTTCCAAATAATTTTTGATTCACCTCTCCATGTACCCTTAGTAATTATTATTTTCATTGTATTATGATCTGTGAAGGTTGCATTTATTATTTCAGCCCTTTTGCTATCATTTGCAATGTTTTATGCCCTAATACATGGTCAATTTTTATGAATATGTCATGTGCTGCTGAAAAGAAGGTGTATTCCTTTTTGTCCCTATTTATTTTTCTCCACATATCTACTAACTAATTTTTCTAAGATTTCATTCACTTCTCTTACCTCTTTCTCATTTATTTTTTGGTTTGATTTATCTAGTTCAGATAGAGGAAGGTTCAGGTCTCCCAATAGTATAATTTTTCTATTTATTTCATCCTTGAGCTCCACTAGTTTCTCCTTTAAAAATGTGGATGCTATGCCATTTGGTGCATACATGTTCAGTACTGATATTTCCTCATTGTCTATACTGCCTTTTATCTGGATGTAATTACCTTCCCTATGTCTTTTAACTAAATCTATTTTTTACTTTGGCTTTGTCAGATATCATGATTGCAACTCCTGCATTCTTTTTATCAGTTGTTGCCCAGTAGATTTGGCTCCATCCTCTTACTTTCACCCTTCCTCATGTGTGTTTCTTGTAGACAGCATATGGTAGGATTTTGGATTCTAATCCATTCTGCGATTTGCTTGCATTTTATGGTTGATTTCATTCCATTCACATTCAGAGTTATGATTACCAGCTATGTATTTCCCAGCATTTTGATTTCTACTTCTAGTCTTGCCTTTTCTTCTTTCACTATTTCCTTCTACACCAATGTTTGTTTTTAATCAGTCCCCCTAGTTCTGACCCTTATTTTATTTTGCTTTCTATCCCCTCCCTTCTTATTCCAGCCCCTGATTTTCTTTGCAGTCTTTTAAAAACTACCCCCCTCTTCCTTTCTTATACTGATTCCCTCCCCACCAGTCCATTTGTTATCCTTTTACTCCCTTATACAGTGTGAATCTATTCTCTGCCCCAATGGATTGGATTATTCTTCCCTCTTTGAGTCAATTTCAAGGCCCATAAGAATTGAGTATTTCCTGTCTCTGACCTCATTACCCTTCCACTGTATTGATGTTCTCCCCCATCCCATCATGAGCTTCTTTGTGACTTATAAGTTTACCCCCTTTTGTTTCTTTTCTCATTTATTTTACTTTTAAACTCTTTTTTTGCTATAGTTGTATATATATATATATATATATATATATGTAAACATATATATACATACATGTATATGTCTTTATGCATACATATATCTATATACCTATTTATGTCTTTTTTTTTCCTATACAGTTTGTCACTGTTCCCTCTAAGTATAATTCTGCTAGCTGCCCAAATGATAACAACAGTTTTTAAGAGTTGCTAATGACCTCTTTTCTTATAGGGATACATATCATGTTAACTTATTGAGTCTCTTTAAAAAAGTTTTTTGTTGTTTTGTTTTGTTTTTTATTTTTTCCTCTTTTTTAATTACCTTTTGATGGTTCTTTTGAGTTCTGTGCTTGGACATCAAATTTTCCGTTTTGGTCTGGTCTTTTCTTTACAAATTCTTAGAATTCTTCTCTTTTGTTGAATGACCATACTTTCCCCTATAGGAATATAGTCAGTTTTGCTGGGTCATTGATTCTTGGATGTAGACCTATTTCCCTTGCTTTCCAGAATATTGCATTCCATGCCTTTCGGTCCTTCAGTGTAGATGCAGCCAGATCCACTGTAGTTCCATGATATCTGAATGACTTCTTCTTGGCAGCTTTTAATATTGTTTTCTTTGGTCTGATAGTTCTTGAATTTGGCTATAACATTCCTGGGTATTGTCAGTTAGGGATTAAGTACCTAAAGTGATCTGTGGATTCTTTCAATCTCCACTTTTTCCCTCTTTTCTAGAATATTGAGGCACTTTTCTTGAATAATTTCCTGTAGTATCATGTCCAGGTTTTTTCTTTTGTCATGGTCTTCTGGTAGACCAATGATTCTTAAATTGTGTCTCCTCGAACAATTATCTAAATCTTCTGTTTTGTGAATGAGATGCTTCATATTTTCCTCAATTTTTATTCTTTTTCTGTTGTTTGCTAATATTTACCCTTTCTTTACTCCCCGTATTTGTGCTCTTGCTTCTCTCATTTTTTTTTGTTTGGGGGGTTTCTATCAGTATCTCCTCTTGGAGCTTTGACAAAAGATCTCTCTGTACAGCCTGTGGGGGAGGGGTATTGGAGTTTGAGCTTCCCTATCCTCTGGAGGCTTTTGATTAGATTAAAGTCCAGCAGTCTGTGGGAGAGGGATATTGGAGCTGGGATTCCCTGACCTCTGAACACTTTTGATGGGATTAAGATCAACTGGGTTGGGCTGGATGTGCTCTGAGGTTAAAACCTTCTGGAAGGCTGGAGCAATATGGAGGGTCTCTGCTTCTGTGACCAGGCTGCCTGCTCTGCACTCCCTCTCCAGCTCCATCCCCACCACCTGTGTTTGACCCTCTGAGCCTGACACAGCCCTGCCTGCAAGGTACACCCTCCAGACAAGTGCATTTTCCTGTCCAGAGATTCCCACTGCCACTGGAGACTTAGTGCTATGGTGGGGGTGAAAGGTATCCTGGGACATTCCTTCTTTCTTCCCCTTAAACCCGCGTGTTCTCGAATTCTGACTTTTTGGGGGCGTACCTTTTGAATTGAGTCCAGCAGGAGAGTTCCTTGGCTCTGTCTTGTTGTTAGGTTTGATTTTCAACCCCCTAGGAGCATTTAGTTTGTGATTAGTAAGGAAGGGTATTCATAGGTCTGAACTTTTGCTACTTCTAAGCCACCATCTTGACTCTACCTCGGTGATAAATATCCTAAAGTTGTCAGAGAAGGCCCTTTTGAAACACATACTCTGAAGTAATGATAAAGAACTCTGAAGCAATGATAAAGAACCAGAGTCATAACAAGGACAGTGTGTCCTCTTAGAATCCTGAAGAGTTAGATTAAAATCTTACTTCAGATATTCACTATGGCCATGAGAAAATTCCATAATATTTTTACCTCAATTTCTTTGCCTGAAAAATAGAGATAATAATGTTTGTAATAACTTTATCATAAAGTTGACATATAGGTCAAATGAGACAATTCAATAAGCACTTTGCTAACTTTAAAATGTTAGTCACTTAGAAGTTCTCATTGTTGTTGTTGATGTTAAGTAAAGGTCCAGACTTTGTCATAGCCACAAAGTGAAAAAAAACAACTGTCTTTATGCATGTGGATTATGCAAAAACTTCCCAGTTATTGGAATAAGTACATACATTTGAATCAAGCTTCTTACTTTTATATATATATATGTGTATATATATATATATATATATATATGATTTGATTCTAATAAGTTCATGATGAAGATTTTATTATGCTAGGTAGTATAATGTAGAGAGTGACAGACTTGCAGTTAGGAGATCCTGAATTCAAATTTGGCCTCAGATATTTATTAAATGTATATTCTGGGACAACTCAGAGTTTTCTTATTTGCAAAATGTCAATGATAATAGCACCTGCCTCCCAGAGTTGTTGTGAGGATCAAATAAGGTAATAATTGTAAATCACTTTGCACAGTGCTTGGCACTGAGATATATAAATGTTAATTATTTGCGATTATTATTCCTTTTAGCAAAATTGTTGAAAAGAAAAAGATTAAGAAAGGTTATGGGATAAGGATATGATGGACTAAAATCTATATCTCTTGATTTCCAGTTCAGTGTTCATTCATAAAGACTAGTCATGCCATTGCTTTTATCCACACAATGGAAACAATTGTGACTATAATAGACAGTGATATTTAATTATGAGTATACAGAAAGACCTGAGTTCAAGTTTAACATCGGATATTTATTATATATGTGTCCCTAAGCAAATCACAAGCTGTCTTTGCCTCAATTTCCTCAACTGTCAGATATGGATAATAGCAGCTATCTTAAAGAGTTGTTAGATAAAATTATATAATATTTATTTTTAAAAATTCTTAGCACAGTCTTGGCACATAATCCATGCTATGTAAATGTTTATTCTCTGCCTTTCTCCCCGCCCCTTCCAAATCTCCTCTAGGATATTTCAATTTCTTCCTCTTTACAAGTTAGTAAGCACCTTTAAGATATATGAGGCAATTTTAGTACTTAAAGGAACAGAAAAAGCCTTGTCATATAAGTAACATTTAAATCAACTATTAAAGGATGTAAGATTGTTCCTACTATAGATGCCTATTTTGATATCTATGATGGGAAAAACAAATTTGTTTAATTGAATCTTTTCATATATGTGTATGAAAAAAAGCATCTTTCATATAATATTTGAGCAGTATTAGATAGAAAATGTACTCAGACAAATATAAAAACTCAAGATGTATTATAAGCAATATAGAATAATGTCTCATATATATGAGAACAATTTGCTGTTTTTAAAAGACAGAAATAACATGAAATTATTAAAAAATAGAGGAATATGTGTATTAAAATCAATTCCCAGTATTTTAAAAAAACAGTGGGAAGACCCTGTTGAAATTTTGAAGCTGCAGGTGATTATAGTAATTCCAGCTTATTTACATATATCTATTTCATGAATAAAGGAAGGAAAGAAGAATGTATTAAATGCCTATTATGTGTGAATTGTTGAATAAGTGCTTGCAATTATTATAATATTTTGTTTTCACAACAACACTGGTATGTAGATAATGGAATTATCCCCATTTAACAGTTGAAAAAACTGAGGCTGACACATAAAATAACTTGCTCAAGGTCACACAGCTAGTAAGTGTCTGAGATACCTTTTCAGCTCTAGTCTATTCAATTCACTGTGCCACCTAGCATGTCTGATGAAAATAAAACAACACAAAAGAAATGAGTAATCAGATAAACTCTGTAGACAAGGTTTAATTAAAGAGTACTATCAATTTTATAGGAAAATTAGAAACATCTGTTTTCTTCTTAGTAAAATGTGGGTCACTGATAGAGATTTAATTGACTGAAGAGATAGGAACCAGAGAGAGGAACCTGAGAAGACACAATATGGTGACTAAGATGTTATTCCATCAGAACTAAGACAGCTAGAAACAGTAAGCTAACAGAACACTTAACCTAAGTATTTCTTGAATAATAGGAAAGATAATTGACCTCTTTGGCAAAGAACTTCAAGATGTCTTTTAGTCTTCAAAACCATCTAGAGATGGTCATAGCTAAAGCTCCAGTAGTGCCTATTTTCTGCTGCCTCCACTACTTCAAGAAAGAAAAGTAGAGGAAATTCAATAGTGGCTTTATATCCCAGGAAATTTATTTAACTTAAAAATTCAACCTAAACTCTGTTGCCATGATCCCTAGCCTGATTAAATGGCACAGCATTCAACTGAGTGAATAACTGACTAGACTCTGGGTTATACATCATATAACTCAGAGATACCAAGTCTGATGAGTTTTTCAGTACTCTAACTTAATGAAATCACCATTCTAATTAACATGTATCACCTTCTAAAGACCCTTTTAAGATGGACTGTAAGTTCAAAGAGCTTGTAAATGCTGTGTTCAACTAAAGAAGAGATGAGCAGGTATCCAACTAGAGAGCAATTTTATGTAGTGTAGCCATATATAAATGCAACAAATGCAACAAAGTCTGGAATTCAGATTTGTGAATTACTCCAAACACAAGACTTTTCCTCCCTCACGTGCTTCTCTGCCAAGATCTCTGTATACCAATTCTTCAATACAAATATTGAATGCATTGATAAGAAATTATAACTCAGGTCTATATAGAAATTATGATGTATTTTATTATTTATTCATTCACTTTAATATATGAGTATAAATGGTGTTATTATTTGTTTGTCTTGTTGTTAAGGCTTAAGACATATTTTTTTTCATTTGGGGGAATAAATTGTACAACTGTCACACACATATGCACATTGATAGAGACTCAAGAGCTAAATTGATGAGGAGGGGTAGCATATTCTTCCTCAAGAGAGTTGCTTATCCCTAGAACCTTGAGAGATTTTGAGTCTAAAGTGTAATGATGATCTCTCTCTCTAGGAATTTAGAACTATCAAACTAAGTTCAAGTTGGAGAGAGTAAGCCAATCTAGAGAGAAGCAGGCATCAATACAACCTGTGTGAGGGGTGAAGATTATTGTATTTTTTTAGTGAGTGGCTATTTCACATCACACCCAACATTGACCATGTCCAAATCTCCATCATGTCATGATATTACTTCAAAAACAGAAAAACCATTTAGTTACCCAAGAAGAATTCCATTTAAATAAGACATATAAAGGTCACTGTGGAATTGTAAATAAATAATTGATCTTTTTTGTAAATTAGAAACTGATGGAGTTTTGTTTATTTTTCTTTGATTTTTGAATGTTTATTTGTTTAATAATATTAACTAGTTACAGTAAAATAGCCAGATTACCTCTTTTTTAAATATATATATATATATATTATTTTAGGTATTTATTTAAAAAAATTTTAAGCTCCAAATTCTCTTTCCCTTTCGTCTTTCCTCCACCTTTTAAGAAGGCAAGAAATATTGTATTATTGAAATGTGAAATCATGCAAAAATAAATTTCTATAATAGCCATTATTGAAAACAAAACAAAAATAAAGAGAAAAATAAAAGAGAAAAATACTCCAATTTATGTTCAGACTCCATCAATTTTTTTTTCCCCTCTAGAAGGAAAAAAGTCTTTCAGAATAGTCTTGGATCATTGTATTCATCAGAATAGCAGATTACCTCTTTGGTTATAAGGCTTGTATCTCTGGAAATTTATTTTGGAAGCTCTATCAAGGATTGCTAATCAGAGAAAGTGCAGGCAGTCATAATAATTAAGTGGCTATTATAATAGACTAAAAGAAATGTGACCCTACACCAGGGTGGTAGCCACATGAGTAGAGAGAAAAGGATGTGTGTGAAGAAAGTTGTGATCATACTCATAAAAGGGCCTGGAAACTAATTAGATCTGAAGAGAATGAAGACTCAAAGAGTTCAGGTTTCACAAGTCATGGGAAGAAAGTATAATATTATTAAAGGTTTGTAGTAGGGTCAGTTTTAGAAGGCAAGAAGAAGAGATCAGTTTGGGATGTGTTAAGTTTGAGCTATGTTAGTATGCTAAAGTAGAGATAAGTGTCCAGGACAAAGTTGGAAATATGGAACTAGAATTAAGAGAGAGATTAGGGCTGATATGTGTATTGTGAATCATCTATGTAGAGAAGATAATTGTAAATGCATGAGATACTCAAGAGCCAGAATGTAATAAAAGAAGATAAACAAATCGACAGACCCTTGTGGGACAATATAACTTTGGACACACTATCTGGCATAATAATGCTATAAAGGTCATTAGAGATTATCTAGTTCTACTCTTTTACTTTATAAATGAGGACTTTGAAATCTTGAAACTTGAAGAAATCTGCCTAGTGTCATATAGAAAGTCAATAGCAAGTCAGTGCCAAGAATATTGAGAACAGTCAGCAAGTATTTTGAAATCTCCCAATATTCCCCTCCAGACAACTTTAAAAGACCACTTCAAAACAAATTTTGGAGCAGAAAAGCCAATGAAAGGTCAGAATGAGACATTTTCCCATATAACACAACTTAGGAGGTCAGCAAGAAAGGTCTGTAATGCTAGGAAGAGCACTCTCTAGGAGCATATCAGCAGCACAAACAATGGACCTTGGAGGAGGTTGAGACAGTGGCAGTAGCAACAACAGCAACTTTGTGAATTCTCAGTTAATAGACAGTAAGGAAGGTCAAACAACTAATCAGTAAGAAATTACAGGGGAATGTTTCCTGGCACTCTGTGCAGCTAGAGCTAATTGGCAATTTTATTTCCCAAAAACAGTTCTGCGTCACAGTTTCAAGGCAAAAATAAGCAATTGTAGTTGGTCATAGGGAAGCAGGGGACCTGGTCAAAGCTTTAAGACAAAGATAGAGTGTCCCTCCTGGCATTTTGAGGCAAAAAATGAGCAGGAGACTTGCTCACAGTACCAGGGCAAGAAGAGCAATGCTAACTCTTAAGGTGACAGGACACCAGAAGTGAGCCATATTGGGCAGATAGCATTTACTCCCCAAGGCTTCTCTAACCCAGCTCATCTTACGCAGCATCACATTTGTGTACTTAGGCTGTGTGAATGGACATGAACAATGAACACACTGGGGGGGGGGGATAGAAATTTTCATGTGGACAAGCTTTGGGGAATGAATTCTACCTACACAATTTCTTGGTAAAGACAAAAACACAAACTAGGAGAGGAGTGACCATACTTCACCCCAGATCACTCAAGCACCTGGAAGCACCAAAATTTGGAGATGCCCAAAACTAGCTCTGGAAAGAACAGCACAGAAAAAGATGGAAACTTAGAACGGCGATTCACCCCCACCCCCAAACTGAGAAGAACCCAACTTTTAACATGAATGTCAAGGTCAATAAATAGACTGGATAATGAGAAGAAAAATAAAACTTGACCATAGAAAGCTGCTGTGGGAAGGTAGAAGATAGAGAAAACTAAGACATAAACCCAGAAGAAGAAAACAACAATATGAAATCAACTATAAAGAAAGCCTCAAATAAAAGTGCTAAGTAGATGAAAGATCAGTAAAAATTCCTGGAAATGTTAAAGAAAGAGATAAAAATGTTGGGGGGGGGGATTGGGAAAAGATATGAGAATAATATGAGAAAATAATGAAAAGCAAATTAACAGTTTGGTAAAAGAGGCACAAAAATTAAAGAAGACAATACCTAAAAAACAGAATTGGCTGAGTGGTAAAAGAAGCATGAAAATTCACTAAAGGAAAGAACTTTAAAAAAGCATAAATGATCAAATGGGGGAGAAAGGTACAAAAACTCAATGAAGAAAATAACTTCTTAAAAATTAGAATTGGGAAAATGGAAGCTAATGGCCCCGTGAGACATTAAGAGACAATAAAACAAAATCAAAAGAATGAAAAACATATACAAAAATGTGAACTATCTCATGGGGAAAACAACTTACCTTAAATCAAGGAGACATAATCTGAGAGTTATTTGACTACCTGAAATCCAGAGAAGGAGCCTAGACATTAAATTTGAAGAATTTACAAAGGAAAGCTGCCTCAATATCTTAGATCCAGAGGGTAAAATAGAAACTGGAAGAATTTACAAATCACCTTATGAAAGAGATTCCAAAATGAAAATCCCCAGGGATATTAAGCCAAATTCCACAGCTCACAGAACATTGAAAAGAGTCAGGAAAAATAAGTAATACAAGTACCATGACACAAAAGTCAGGATTACACGAGATTTCAAGTAGTAGAGGGTTTAGAATATGATATTCTGGAAAACAAAAGACCTAGAATTAAAAGCAAGGATCTCCTACCCAGAAAAGCTGAGTATAATCTTTCAGAGAGAGAGGGATGGGAAAGGGAGAACAAATGAATACTTAATGAAATAGAGGACTTGTAAGCATTCAAGAGCTAGAAAGAAATTTTGACATAAGAGAAGCACAAAAAGATACATAAGAAAGAGTAATCCCAAGACACTCAATAAGTTTAAACTGTTTACATCTCTATATGGGAAGATGATATCTGTAATTCCTTAGAACTTGATCATTATTAGAGGAGTTAAAGAGAGATAACATAGCCAAAATGCATGTATGGGAGTTGATTATTTTGAAATGATCTCCCCCTAAAATGAAGCAATGCAAAAGGGAGGTATACTGGGAGAAGGAGAAAGAGAGAAGCAGGAAGATTATTAAACACACCTCTACTTAGAGTACACCACCTTGGAAAGACTGAAAACTTATATATCCCAGCAAACAAAGAACCTGAAGCTTGATACAGAGTCCTCTTCACCAAAGGAAAAGAACTTGCTTATAATAGTGTTTTGTTTGTTTTTTATTTTAAGTTTAAAGATGAGAAAGGGGTTAGAAAACAACAAACAACAACAAAAATGATACTCAATGTAGAAAGTTATTTTGGTAACAGAGAAGACCAAGACACAAACTCAGAAGAAAACAACAAAGTTAATACTGCTAATGCATCAAAGAAAAATATGAATTGAACTTAAGCCCAGAAAGGACTACTGGAAGAGCTCAAAAATGATATTTAAAATGAAACAAGAAATAATAAAGAAAAACTGGATTAATTGTTTGACACTGGGCAAATCACAGAGGTTCTTTGAACTTAGATTTCTTCATTTTTCTTCGATGCTTCAGTCCTGGGTAGAATTTTAGAATGAAGGAACCACCAAACCATTAATTTTGGAAAATGTATGCTTACAAACATTCCAAATCAACAGATTTCTATGACCATTGGTTCTTATGAATTATCCTAGATCTAAAATGTATTAAATATGATTATTGTTTTTCAGAAAAAGAGAGAAAATCATTTTCTCAACAAAGGCATTTGTCAGTTTCATGGGGGAAGAGAAATTCCCCAGATAGAAAAATATGATAAGTTCTTAATAGATCATATTAATTTCTTTGCATTCTAAAATGAGAGAGCCTTCTAACTGAAGTCCATCATCATTCAAAAAACATTACCCTATTTAATCACTCATGAAAAACAAGGTAAATGAAAAGTCATTTTGATATGCAGTGAAGAAATCAATGAACCAAATCATCATTACATATATGTTGAACAGGAAATGTATATGGAAAGAGAATTGTGATCAAAATAGTAAAGAAAGAAAATCAGGCTCAGTTACACTTTGAAATTGTTCAGATACTTTCAATAATCCTAAATTGCTCACTATAAATATAAAATGTCTTTTAAACACCAGGATTCTTCTGGTAATGCTACATAGCTACAAATCATAGAACAGTCAGTGAATATTTTTTAACTCTTACTTTTTGTCTTAGAATTGATATTACGTATTGGTTCCAAGGCAGAAGAGTAATATTGCTAGGCAACTGGAGTTCAATTACTTGCCCAGGGTCCCACAGCTAGGAAGTGTTTAAGGACCCAGGACCTCCCATCTCCAGGCCTGGCTCTCTAATCACTGAGTGGCCTTGCTACCTCCATTCACTGTATATTTATTAAGAGCTAATTACATTCCTGGCACTGTGCTAAAACAAAGAGAGTACAACAAAAAGGGAGAAATAGTCTGCTCCCATAGAGACAATCCTACTGAGTGAAACAACATATAAATATCTACAGATTCTATGAAGGTAATCTGATTTGGAAAGGGATTAGTAGCCGGAGAGACTGAGAAAGGCTTCCTACAGAAGGGAAATTTTGATCTGAGTCTTGAAGGAAACCAGAGAAACTAAGAGGCAAGTATATTCAAGGCATGGGAGACAACTGATACAAAAGCATGGGAATGAAAAACTCCATTGAGAGGAAGAATCATATTCAAAGAATTGCAGGTTGTCCAACGTCTCTGGACCACAGAGTTCAGTCAAGGGAGTAGGATGTAAGAAGTCTGTAAAGACAGGAAGTGACCAGGTTATAAAGAGATTTAAATGATACATAAAGGAATATTTATCTGATCCTGGAAGTTATAGTGAGTAATCAGATCTATGCTTTAGAAAAACCATCATGGCCACTGAGTGAAGACTGCCTTAGAGTCAGGACAAATTTGAGACTGATATCAGTGAAATTTTGTAAGAGGTTGTGAGAGCCCATACTAGGGTTGTGGAATTATGACTAGAAAGAAATGGCACACACACACACACACATACACAGTCACAAAAGATGTTATGAAGGTAGAAATAACAAGATTTGACACTGGATTATATAGGTGGGATAAGTAAGAGTAGGGAGTCAAAGATAAAATTTTCCACCTGTGTGTCTATCTCATTATCTAGTGTGATGCCCAAATAAATTAATTTATTTGCTTCAATTCAGCCACCATTTATAGAATACCCATTACATACAGAATACAAATGAAATGATGTCTCCTAAATGGTCCTAAAGATGGTCCTAAAGATGTGGGTTCAAGCCTGACCTTTTATATTCACTGACTATGAGACAGGAGTCTTTTCACTTCACAATGTTCCAGATAACTAAGTCTAAAAATTGTAAATAAAGTATTGAACTAGTTGGCAGTGGGAATGTCTTCTCCTAAGAGATCCCAAAACCAATTAAATCATCAGTTAAGTCTCTCTTGTATATCTTAACTTCCAAACTGCATTGTAAAGCACCTACAGGGTGAAAAAAATTAAAACTATTTATTGTTTAAGTCAATTTTTATTGCCTATAAATAATAAGAAGCAGAGTTCTAAGCCAATCCCAATGTTTATTAAACTTTATTATATGCAAGGAGATTGAAATATAAAGACAAAAATGAAAATCAGCCCCTGCCCTCTAGGAGTTTACATGCTACTGTACTTTAAACATGGTGGAATACTCACTCTATATTAAATGCCTCCTCTGCTGACTGGGGCACTTACAAGAAATGGTTGATCTGCTGTCTTTTGTAATTGCTACCTTTATTAAAGGTGAAAATGAAGAGTCCAAAAATCAGAGAGAAATACCAAACAGCTCTGATTCTTCTATCTACCCCCTTTGATTTTCTCTTACTTGATTGCTTCAGGGTTTATCCCTTTGAAAAATGCTCGAGGAGAGGTTTGAAAAGATTACTTTCCTGTTTAGCCAATCCCCACCTCTACAAGCATGTGGTATGACCTCTTGTTCCTGATTGAGGCTAATAGTAAACTATGTGGGGTCCCTGAGGACAGGATGCCCTTCCAAGTAGCTGTGACTGTGCTAAGAAATGTGCCTCTAAGAAGCTTGACTTGTAGCTCTAATGCATAAGGAAACTCTTAGTTTATTTTTTTTTCAAAAATTGGATTTGGCTTTATTATTTTTTCTCTTCCTGGCACATTTTGTATAATTTAAGTTATTTTTGTGTTATATGTTCTTTCTGGTGTTCCCATGGATTCGTTAGGATGAATAATTTCTGTCAATAATGAACACAGGAACTCAGTACATGAATACTTGACGAGATGAATATATGCATAGGTTATACATATCAATTTGTGGTGAATGCATGAAACAAATGCACAGATACTGATTTAACGAGGAAGAAACACAGATGAAATAGGTGGCTTATAAATGTAATTACATTTCTTTCACCCAGATAAGATGGTTACAGGAGCTAGGACAGTGATCAGGGAATATGGATATCATAATGAATATCAGGGGCAGCTGAACAGGTCCCTTACAAAGACAATGAATAGGTTTGTCTCCTTAAAGCCCAGCCATAAAATAGACTGATAAGTAAGCAGTGTTACTAATAGAGGGAGAAAAATGAATGTATTCATAATGATCTGAATTAGTGGGTGCTAGGATGAGTGCATGTGTGGTGAAATGATGCTGGTGTATGTATGAGGAGCAAGGGAGACAGAGGCTTAATGAATAGTGGGAGAGTAGATGGGGAAATTCTGCATAGGCCACATGAGCAATCTCCTTTCACAATTGATAGAAAATATTAAAATATTGTTGTCTGGCACCCTGGCTAGCGATCTGACTGAGACCAGGAGAGCACAGATCTGCATATGAAGCTATGTTCTCATTAGGGAAATAGCCCATGAAGGCCAGATCACCGGGGCAGCCCCTGGAGATTGACTGCTCCCCAGATAAATGGATTTCTTTTGTAGAAAGCAACCAAATAGTGAACATGTTTCTATTTTTCTATCATAACATTTATATATAATAAAAATATAATACTTTATGTTATATTTATAAGCATAATATATGTGGAAATCATTTTACTCAGATACACATCTATATATACATAGATATGCATATACGTCATTCTGTGGAATATATGAATGTTTCCAAAGAAGGTAGCATAATATATGTTCATGTTTATAAATGTGTGTGAAGATGGTTATATATCCATATATTTACATATACACACAACACACATATATGTATATATATATATATTTTTTTAATATGATTTCCTGAACTGGGACCCTATTCTACCACCTCAGGGAAATGTGGTCAACCTTAGTTCTAAGGCCACTTCTAACTCTTTGCCTATAATCCTATATATTTTATCTCATTTAATTATCAAACTAACCCTATGAAGCAGAGAGACATTATTACCTCTATTCTACATTTAGGAAAATGGATCATGGAATTATTTAGTGAAAGAAACACAATTATAAGCCTAGTCTTCTTTTACCTGAGTTGATTCTTATTCCATGCAATTAATTTCATCTTGGAGATTAGACTTGTATTCACTTCACAGATTAGGGAGACTGAACCAAATGGTATTGCTCTCTCTGATCTTCTCTACTTCGAACTTCCAAAGGAAAAGGAAACAAGATGTGTGAAGAAAGTCAAATTACCATCATCACTTTGGCCACCATCTTTCCCTTTGACCCCAATGGGAAAAATCCAGAATCATAAGCCCCAAAGTCTTGGGAAAATACTGTCCCTTACCTCAAAGTACCAGACATACTTTCAACCCAGTACTCATAACCAGGCAAATTGTTTTGGAGATGGAGCCGATCTTCCTCATAATCACAAGCAATAACTATGGACCAATTGCCTTTGCTAGACTTCTAAGTCTCTTTTTTTTTTTCTTTCTTTCATGCTGGTCCAATTAAAATGCCATTTTACTGCTTTTTAGGATCAGTTTGACAGAAATATTCATGGAGATTAGATCTTCACCTATTTTGTGTATGCATACTAATAATAAAGGTAAACTAGGAACTAGGGCTCAAATGTTTAGTTAGGTCTTTGCTTCAGTAGCATATATGCTCAAATGTTTAGAATTAAAAGGAATTTTAGAGATTCTGTGATTCAACTCCCTCATTTTCCACATTAGGAAAAAAGAATCAGATCATTTGGCAGATAAAGGAATCTCCTTTACCTTTACTTTGTATGCTCCCTAGTCTCCTTCTTTCTCTCCAAATTTACCCATCCTTTATTCTATTCACCAAATCTGTATAGTATAGATGGCAACAGGGAAAAGAGATAACTTTCTCCATGCTAAAGTTTTGTCTGATAAAAGTATTATCCCCTCTCAGATTACTATGATATAGGGAGGAGTATGGGAAGGTGAAAGGTATAGTGCTGTGATTTATTCAGGGTAGCAGAACTCCTAGATTGTAAAATCCTTCCCCCCCCCCATAGGAAAACTACATTATTTGTAATCTTAGATGGTTGCCTAAAGCCTCGACATGTTACATGACTAAACCATACTCACATAGTTAGGTATTAATTAAAACTACGTCTCCCTTATTCCAAGACTCTACTTGGTCTATGATGAGGCCTCTGATAGATTATCTAAATTAAAATGAGAATTCATGTATTAATATTCCCTTTTGTAAAGTGAATGCATCAACTAAATTAAAATTTAGTTGTATGTAAGGATGTAAGCATGTAAGGAATTTCAGGCAGGTATAGGGAGATAACTCAAAGCAAATTGGTTCCTGAAAATTACCCCAGGGCAAATAGCAATTCTATATCCATATCTAACCAGGGAGTCAGGGGATATATTGAATCTGTAGTATATTGAGGCATTATATAATGATATTTTTATTGAACAGCCTGAATTCTATCAGGAGATAAGGCATATCACTGATTGGTCTTTGTCAAAGAGAGGCCAACAGGAAGGCAATGGGTTCCTGAGGAAAAGAAGGCTTTAGGTAGGAGAAGTTTTAGTCAAAAAGATGTTTTTAAAAACTGGCTATTCTGCAAAATTGTCTGGTGTCTGGCCTCTATAAAGTCTACTTCTCTCACTATTATCTTAGTAAGTCTAGACTGAGTGCATTCTTTTCCTCTGCCCCTAAATATGGGGATGGGTTTGCTTCCATTTATATATCCTCAAGGCCTACCATATTGGCTGTGCACATAGTAGGCATTGATAAATATTTGTTCCTTGATCAATTGATTGACACTGGCATTGGTACCATCTAGTTACTAACAAGTTAATGGTAGGTGAGAAGAAAGTACTAAAAATCTCCATGGTAACTCTATTCTATAGAAAGATTACAACCTTCCTGCATCTATTCCTCAACCACAATTGCCTTTGACATTTAATGGGGACCAATGGTGTTCACTTTCTCACAGAGGACAGTTCATTTTAGTTGCCTTATAGCTTTAGATAATCAGGCCAGTGAACACAAACATGAGATAAGGAAGAGAATTCAAACTTAGGAAATTACAGTTAAAGCCAGAGATTGTGAACTCTGTTTGGCCAGCAGCATCTGAAACATCACTAGTCCTCTTCAGGGAAGGCCTAGGGTGGTTCTCAAAATATCAGAACAATCTCGTTTCAAAGAAGGGTGTGAAGAAAAGGAAGCAATACCAAATACTCTTCTTGAGTTCATGTGTCTATGTCAGAAATATATACTGTACTTAAAGAGGAAAAAATGATTTAAAGGAAAAAAATTGCTTGTAAATATCAGAAAATGAAAAATACTCTCAGGGTATATTTTTGTACCCATAACAATATCAATAATTAAAGAGAGGGAAAAAAGTTCAGCTGAAGATAATACAGAATAAGGCACTTAACAGATTTCTTTGGAAATCAAAGACACATATGCCACATACTTCAAAATGGCCAATGTTCTTGGAAAAAATGCCCTGAAGAATTTACTAGCAGTTTTGTCACTTGTCATGTTTGTTTTGGTGCCAAATGAGGAAAGAAAGTTGAATCTGTCAGTCCTACAGAGGGCCTGCTTGAGCCTTACTTGCTAGGTGAGTAACTTAAGCTATATATATACTAAGATCCTTTCTGTAAAGTGCAATGAATCAAAACAAACAAAACAAACAAAAAAATATATATATATATATTTCCTCAGGGGTACCTTGAACCTGAGTGAAATTATTCAAAACACTTCAAATCTTTCTTTATATACATAGCATATGTTCCAAGAGGGCAATGGGATTTAGGAATAAATAAAAGTAGGATTCCCTAGAAAAGATAACAATGCCTCGTTAGCTGGCACTCCCTTTAAACATGTCCACAAAGATCAGATACAATTCATATCTAAGTCAATCTCCTCTATCTGACCTTCAACCTCATCTACAATCTTCCTTTACTCTACTTACCCATCCTCGTGACCCATGGCTCCCTTTTGTACATGCCAATTAAAGGGACTCACTTTAATACTCTTTTTGCCAGGACTTAATATGATTTCACTGTAGTTCTCATTCTAATAAGCTAGTGGATTCTTTTGGTGGAGTCGAGGTTTTAGCCTTGTAGAATCTAAGTTCTTAGGCTATAAGATTTGTTCTACTTTTACCTGAATTCCATGAAGATAGACTGAACTTGAAAGTGGGGAAAAGTAACCTGTCAGAGATTCAGGATTTCTACATTTGGACCTAGCATTTTATTTCCATTACTAAACAGGAACACCAAGGTACCAAGTGGTGCCAGAAGTCTGTCTGTCTGTCTGTATGTATGTATATATGTCTCTCTCTCTCACATACACACACACACATACAAGCACATACAAAATAAGTGAAGATCAAAATTGTGATTAGAAACCAGCTGTCTGGATTCATAATTCAAGGCTTTCTGAGCTCCAGAAATTCTAGCCATATTTACCTTCCTGCTTTTCACCATCAGCTGTCTATATCTAGATGGGGAGATTCAAAGTAACTTTTTAATTCTAAATTTATATTTATATTTTGGCACAGAAGGATGCTGAGATTTAGCCAGTTTTTTATGTTTTTCTTTTTTAATATCTTTGGTGGATTGGAGAAATAGCAAGCAAGATTTTCTGCTTTGAGGCCAGCGTTAACAGGGAATAAACATTTTCCTGTTTTCTTGTAATCCAGGCTCTAAGCAAATTTAATGGCCCTATTATTGCTGAGCAAAATTAAGTCCTTATGAAACATGTTACCAAGTGCCTTTGTAGATCCCATTTTTCAATAAAAGAAGGGTTTAGGTCATGTTGAACAATCTGCTATTTATTAGCACATTGCCTTCTCTAAGTCACCTTTCAGAACTCACAGCTCTGTTTTCATTAAGCCTTGAATCCAATGGGGTAACGTTTTAAAAATTCAAGCATTTGTAACTGCTATTGTGAGTGACCACAAAGAAGAAACAAGGAGTTTTTAACATCAAAACTCCTGTCCCCCAAAAATCTGTCAAGGTCGCTGCTTTAGTTTTCATTCTGAGGCTGAGATTGTTATGGGATTCTGCCATATTTTTAAAATTTAAACAGTCAGGTTTGTAACATTTGTGGTCTGAACAGGTAAGAAAAAAAAACAAAAGGAAAAAGAGAATGGGGGAAGGAAAAGAAGGCATGAGAGTCAGGAGAGAGAGAAAAGGAAAATGGCAATGGAAGTAGTATGTGCAGACTTGTTCCTGTTCATCTGGTCTCCATCTCAGAAACATTTGTAACTCTCTTCCCTGGAAAGAACATGTATACATACAAACCTATGTATGCATATATATGTATACATGTACATATACATATACAGAATGTTACAGACAAATATATGTGGTTATGTACATATTTGACTCAATCTAAGGAATTTGTGTATTAAAAAATCCCTAAATATAGAATATCCTAAAAATTACTTGTGGCAGTTTAAAATTTTTCTATTATGGTTGTATTTTTACCTTTTAGCAAAATTTTGACACTGAGGACATGGTTGTGAGTCTTCCCTCCCACCACTATTTAAAGACCTGTTTCTTCTTTCTGTCATCTGTATTAAATCTCTTAGCACTTAAAACTACACTCCATTTGTCTGTCAGGATTTTTTCAGCATCCTGCCATCACAGGCACCAGCAAGTTGGGTAATGTGGGGTTGTCTCTGACTGCTGGGTCTTGTGACAGTGATTACTCTTTTCATTGTAACACTGGAAACTTTCACTTAAAATAGAATTATAGGAGCACCTCACTTTGCAAATTGGTCTCAAAACCTCATTTATGACAACATGGCTCTGAGGATCTCATTATTTACATTTCGTCATTACTAAATATTTGCATTCCTGAGTTTTGTTTTTGTTGATTAAATCTAGCAAAATGAGTAAATTTTCAGATGACAATCCCAAGGATCCAAAGGTTTTACAATGATATTTTGTTGGGCTGAGTTCCCTCCCCTTCCTGTGGAGCTCCTCTGGTGCCAACATAGAGGGAGTTCTGGTGGCCAATAATAATAATGATAATAAAAGATCATATAACAGTTTACCATTTGTGAAATGTTCAGCAAATCACTAGGGAATCAATAGGGGCAGTGCATTTACTGTTCTAGGCAAAATATAACTTTTCTCAAGCTTTGTACTTAATCCCACTTAGAAAGCTATCTTTTGTCAAAGTCCCCAGGCTTATTTTAGTTCTTAAGTCTGCCTTTTTAATTAAATATTCCTCACTCGAAACCGGAATAACAACAACAACAACAACAAGCCCAAATAATCATCCTTATCATGATGGGAGACTGGGTAGAGAAATGGCAAAGTAAAAGAATACCAACTTGGATAATAATCAACTGGAATTTTGTTAACCCTGAGATGACTCTAGTAGCCAGGAAGGCCTGGCAGGGACCTAAAATGTTAGCCAAGAGAGCATTAGTGATTTCAGTGGCTTCCCTGGTCTCCTGCAAAGTAACTCTCAAATGCCTCTTTTTATAAGAAGTCTTTCTTGCTCCCAATCCCTTACTAGTAGTGCCTTCCCTCTAAGATTACCTTCTATTGTACTTATAAGAGTTTAAATTTTAGATTTTTAAGCTTACTATGAAAGTTCTAAAGTAATATTGTGACCACCAATTTAAAAAAAAATAACTCTTAAGTCACAAATCTGTTGGCCACTCTTAACAATTTAGTTTAATATAGTAAAAGAGAGAAAGGTAGGAAGGAAGTTAAAAGTATTGCCTAGCTAGATACAATATAATTTCTGCCCAGCTCACTACCTGGGAAGAGCTCTCAAGTCCTGATGTTCACATAGAGTCATAGTAGACTCTTAAGCCAGGAGTCCTAGTGGTGTCTTCAGCAAGAATTCTACCCACACAGCCTCCTACAGAAAAGGAAGACCTCTCTGGAATCAATCTCTCCAGAAACCAAGAAAGGAAGACCAGCTCACTGACACAGCATGTCCAAAGACAAATTCCAAAGAAGAAGAAATTCAAAGGAGAAGTTTTCTGGACAGGAAATTCAAGACTTTTTATAGTCCCTTTTCCACATCACTTCCTGTCCCTTTCCCACTTTATGGGAACCAATCTCAGTCTTTCAATTTACCTAGCACTGCCCAGGGGCAGGACAGTGACCTGTAAAGTTGTTATCCACTTTAGCAAGTGATTTATCAACTCCCTTACTTAGTGTCAAGTAGGGGTACTTTTATGTTCTTAATTTGATTAGCTAAAAATAGGCAAGGGGAGAATTAATCCTATCTTCACAATCCCCCCCCCTACACTTGTGATTCTTTGGGAGACTAGTTTCCCCACTATTTAACATAACTGGTTTATACCTCTAAAGAGCTTCTAGCTAAAGGTGCATAGAATATTGCCCACTCTAAGAGGAAATTAAAATGGCTGAAGATAAGAGGAAAATAGAAGAGAGAGAGAGCAAAACCAATGTTTGCTAGGTACATTGACAAAAAGTCAATTAGCGGGCAGTCCCCTTTGGCATAAGAGTTTACATTCAGAATAAATGATATGTTCAACCCACTTCAGTTCAATCAATTTCATCCCAAAGTTCATTCTGGATCTTCTGATGCAGTATGGGTTTCTTTATAGCACTTTCTCCAAACAGTTCACTTTCTTGATTCAAGGAGTTAGTAAGCTTCTTTTCCTAAAATTTTTTCCCAAAACATTTTAAATCTTGGATTTTATGACAATTTTACATACTATATATCCTGACTCTATATGAGTAATATTATGTGAGGTCCTTGAGAATAGAGATCATGTTTTATATTTTGTATCCCTATTATTTAACATAGCATTTGTATATAAACTATTACTTGTTCATAGGATGATTGACTAGTTTAGCATCCCATTCAGTATGATAAAAACTAATTTTATGAATCTAAGAAATAGGCAGGGTAACAATATTGCAGACTAATTCTTACATGGAAATACCATCATGATCAGTTGGACATTGAGGAGAATGAAATTAGTGATATTTCATCCTCTTGTGGTACCAAAAGAAGGCAAGATACATCAAAATGAACCAAAATTACTAACGGCCCACATCCTGAAAATGCTCAAATGCTGCTGGTGCTAACTACAATGGCAAGCAAACAATGAGTGTGGATGCAAAGAACTGACATTATGCATCCTTGTATTATACCCTAGTACTTAGACTTAAAATTGAAAGCAGATGTTATTAGTTAAAAGCAAGGATTTTGTACTTTTTTGTCAATGTTAGAATCAGCTCAAAGTTATATAATATATGACAGATCAAGCCAGACTAATAGTAAGGATTAATGTCTTCCTTAATTTAGATTAATAAAACAAGAGCACAAAGGGAGAGATTACTTAAATCTAAAAAATACAGGAATTAAAAATCTCCACCAAACACAGACTTTAGAAGGGCTATCTAATAATGAAACAAATTTTTTTAAAAGTCCAAATTACTTTGAAAAGAAGATGGGAATACTTAAGATTAGAAATTCAAAAGGCCCCTTTTTTAATTTGATTGAATGAATCTCAACTAATAAACTTACTATAAGAAAAGAGAGACATTCAAGCAAGTTTAAAATTTCTGTAAACACCAGTAAAAAATACATTCTTCCACAATATTTGAAAATGTATATTCACAGTACAGATTTTCACACAACATTATCCACTATGACTACTGCCACATAAAGGACTCCAGAATAAAAGTAGACCTGTCGAGGAATATCACAGTAGAAGATGCTTGATAAAACTATCAAAAATGATTGGAATGGACTTCCAAGTAAGCATGGTGGCAGATTAGACGCAACTTGCTTCCCCTCCTCAGACCTTGGACTCCACTAGGAAGATAGCACAGCTGCGAAGTAGTGAGAGCTGGCCCAAGGCAAAAAGCCTTGATACATACACAGAGAGCCAGCCCTCCTCACTCAGATTTCTGACTGTAAAAGGAAGGGAAAACCATAGAAATGGCAAACAGTGCCCAGGGACAACTTCCCAACACCAAGAAAATCAAGAAGAAGGTGTTGACTTTGGATAGTTTTTACCGAGGAAAAAATACAGAATACAGAGGAAATAGAAGAAAAGGAAACACAAATAAATGCTCCAAAACCTTCCAAAAGAAATGGAAATTGTCCACAAGACCTTGAAGAATTTAAATTGGAGGTTATCAAAAAGATGGAAGGCTTCTGGCAGGAAAAATGGGATATAATGCAAAGAGAATTTGACATTTTTGGGGTCAAGAACTCCCAATTGGAGAAACAGCTGGAAGCCTCAAAAAGCAGGATAAACCAAACTGAAAAGGAAAACCAGTCTTTAAAGACCAGAATTAGGCAATGGGAAGACAATGATCTTGCAAAACAACAAGAATTACTAAAGCAAAGTCAAAAAATTTACAAATTAGAAGAAAACATAAAATATCTCACTGAAAAGGTGACAGATCAGGACAATGGAGGAAGAGACAATGATTGGTCTACCTAAAAATCCAGAAATAAACAGGAATCTTGACATCATAATACAAGATATCATCCAAGAAAACTGCCCTGAAATTCTAGAACAAGGGACAAAATAGACATTGAAAGAATTCATAGAACACCCTCTACACTAAATCCCCAAAAGACAACTCCCAGGAATGTAATTGCCAAATTCCAAAGCTTTCAAGCTAAGGAGAGAATCCTACAAGAAGCCAGAAAGAAGTAATTCAGATACCAAGGAGCTCCAATCAGGATCACACAAGACCTGTGTTAGATTTAAAATAGTTTTGAGCGTTAAATAGTTGTAGATAAGAGAGTGGGAGCCATAAACTGTGATAATTAAAATGTTTTGGGAGCAAGGGAAATATATAACAATTATGACCGCTGAAATATGTTTTCTACTGTGTCTTGGTTTCATATAAATATAAGATGGTCGCCAGGGAATATATTCCCAATTTATGAATATGCCCAAGCCAACTGGGTTTTATAGAGAAATTTAATTTATAATACATTGATTAATCAATAGAAAAAGAGAGAAAGTAAGAAAGGAATAAGAATGAATAAATCAGTCAGTTGGTTTTATCACTCACACAAGATCTCTCTAGGTAAGGCTTCTCATGCCAACCTCAAGCTCCACCTTCAAGAGAGCCTCCTTTCAAGAAATGTTTCCAGAGAATTCTCCTCCTTCAGAGCCAGCCTTCTCTCCTGGTCCTCCCACAGAGTAACCTCCTCAGTCCTCCTTCAGAGCCACCTCGCTCAAAGCAAAACCTCCTCCCTCTCACCTCAGACCCCGCTATCTTTAAGGAAATCATCTAATTTCCCTCCCCTCAGTTCTCACATCTACCAATCATTGTCAATGTCTGCCCTGTGCCAATGGTGGCTCTAGTTTAACCCAGGACTGCCCAGAGGTCTGTGGCTTTGCACATGTCTGTTGTAGGTCATATTCTCAAATAATTAAATCTTGATCTATGCTGCAGCCCTTCCTAAATACTGTTAGTCTGAGTAGGGTGGAGATTGTAAGTTCCAAGACCTGGTTCTGTCATTCCAAGTATCTCTATTGTATCAATTCTAAAATCAATCATGACTCAAAGAACTTCCTGTTCTATGCTTAAGCATAGGTCAAAGCCCTTTCCATTGTTTAGCAAAAGGTTTCTGTCCTAAAGTAGTCTTAAGTAGGGAGGAGAAGGATCCTCCCATGCCAAGGGGTTTCACATTCCAATAGAGTTCTTACTATCAGTAGGAAATTTTTTCCAAGTATGAAATTTCCCAATGGTGAAATTTCCAACATTCATAAGTCTAAGAAATTTTAAGGTTTACACCTGGCAGTGACCACACTGAATGACCAAAAGGCCTAGAACACAATATTCAGAAAGGCAAGAGAACTGGGTCTTCAACCAAGAATCACCTATCCATCAAAACTGACTATATACTTCCAAGGGAAAGCTTGGGCATTCAAAAAAAATAGAAGATTTCCAAATATTTAAAGAAAAGATGAGAACTCAGTGGAACATTTGATGTCCAAACACAAAGAGAAAGAGAAACATGAAAAGATAAATATGAAAGAAAGGGAAAAGGAGAAAAATGTTTTTTCTTGTATTCAAACTCTCTTCTATAAGTTCTACATTTAGAACAAATTGTATATATTAATATGTGGGGAAAATGTTATGTGTAATTCTCAAAAATTGTTTGCATTATTAGAGTAATTAGAAGATTCACTCATAGGGAAAGATTGAGGCATTAAGATGATATGGAAAAAGTTTGGGGGAAAGAAAGAAAAAGGGAGGGAGGGAATCAATGATGGTATCAAGATATACTTGAAGAAAAAGAAATAAATTAAATAGAATAATCCTTGTCACAAAAAGATACACATGGGAAGGGGAGAGGAAGAATTCTCTTATAAGAAGGAGAGGAAGAGAGTGCTATTTGGTACTACTTAAAAATTATTCTCAGTGAAATCAAATCTGAGAAGAAAAAGCATCTAGACCCATTGGGATCTTGAATTCTATCTTATCCAACAGGGTAACGGAGAAGGGAAAATTAAGGGAGGGTATCGAGAGGGAGTTCAAAAAGGGAGGGAAGGAGAGGGGGGAGGGAAATTAACAGACCCTAAAAAAGGAAGGGAACAAAAAGGGAGGGGCTGGAAAGGGAAGCATATCAAGGGAGGGGATTAGGGGAACTGATTTAAAGTTAACCACTGGTTTAAAAGGTTATAGCAAAAGAAGAAAGATCAGAATTAGGGGAGTAGATCAAAATGCCAGGGAAGTCACAAGTGACAATCATAACTTTGAATGTGAATGAGATGAACTCACCCATAAAAGGTAGACGAATAGCAGACTGGATTAGAATCCAAAACCCTACCATATGTTGTCTCCAAGAAACACACATGAGGCAGGTAAATACTCACAAGGTCAGAATTAAAGGTTGGAGTAAAACCTATTGGGCATCAACTGATAGAAAGAAGGCAGGAGTTGCAAGCATGATATCTGACAAAGCCAAAGCAAAAATAGACCAGATCAAAAGGGGTAGGGAAGGTAATGATCCAGCCACAGCACTGCTGGGTTTGTACTCCACAGAGATCATAAGGAAAAAGACCTGTACAATAATATTCATAGCTGCGCTCTTTGTGGTGGCCAAAAATTGGAAAATGAAGGGATACTCTTCAATTGGGGAATGGCTGAACAAATTGGGGTATATGTTGGTGATGGAATACTATTGTGCTCAAGGGAATAATAAAGTGGAGGAATTCCATGGAGACTGGAACAACCTCCAGGAAGTGATGCAGAGCAAAAGGAGCAGAACCAGGAGAACATTGTACACAGAGACTATTAGACTGTGGTACAATCAAATGTAATGGATTTCTCCATTAGTGTCAATGCAATGTCCCTGAACAATCTGCAGGGATCTAGGAGAAAAAAAAAACACTACCCACAAGCAGAGGACAAACGGTGGGAGTAAAAACACCGATGAAAACCAACTGCTTGACTACAGGGGTTGAGGGGATAGGACGGAGGAGAGACTTTAAATGAACACCCCAATGTAAATACCAACAACATGGAAATGGGTTCAGATCAAGGACACATATGATACCCAGATGAATCATGCGTTGGCTATGACAGGAGTTATGGGAAGGGGGGGAGAAAAAGAAAACAATCTTTGTTTCCAATGAATAATGTTTGAAAATTACCATATAAAATAATGTTTAAAAGGAAAAAAATGATTGGGATAATATTGAGGATTATGACAATATTCACTCAATATGTTTGGATGAAAACATGAATGTTGTATCACCCTGTCAAAGGATTTTTAAAGGGCATGTTGAATAGAATAAGAAAATCAAAAATGTATCTGAAATTATATATTTAACAATATATACACATATGTATACACAAACACACAGCATACAGATAGATAGATAAGCATTCAAAAAGAAAATTTTAAAGGCTAAAGCAATTCCAGGAATCAAAGCAACTCAAAGGAAAAAAATAACAATTCAATATAAATCAAAAACTTTGAGACAAAGTTTTAGCAGCAAAGAAATCCAAGGAGAAAGAGATTCCCTGAAGATAGTGGATGTGGAAAATTTCTGGCCATCTATATGGTTGTAAGAAGTTTAATATAATGAAAAGACAAGTTAGCTAAAATGAAAAACAGAAATCTTATATGTCATTAATATAATGGATGACAGAACCATTATTTTTGAGATAGGTAACTGAAACTAGCTTCCCTGAAAAAAATGGAAAGTGATAGAAACAGAGAAGATTCATGGTTTTGGACTCAAAAACTTCATAAAGGTATGTGAATAGCAAATGAAAATGTTACGAAATTCTTCTAAGATGCAAGAAAAATCTTATCATTTAAACAGACATTGCATATATACTAACAAATTAATGACAATCAATTAAAATTAAAATGCACTATGACTTTTGGGATATTATATAGGCACTGTATTTTTTTACAAAATATTCACAGATTCTATTACTCCACCTATAAATAGTCATAAGAAAGACATATAATATACGTGAAGTATAAACAAATACAAAACTACCTCAGAGGTATAAAAATGAGCTGGCCATTTGTTAATTATTTTAAATTAACTATCCAGAAACACTTTAGCATTTAGTACTTTTATTAATTATTGCAACACCTTTGACTTAGTAACATACTCATGACTTATTTCTGACTTAAAAGTATACAAAATTGATATGAAAAGGCTAGAATGCTTGATGCACATATAAAAAAAACTATTCTTTAAAATATAGAACCAATACAATAGTCAATCAGAATTTATATAAAATAAATTCAAATTTCAGGAAAACAGTTCAAAGTTATTATTATTCTGCCTAGATCTCGCCTATTATCTTATTTAGCTTCTAAGCTAAAGAGGGAGTCACCCCAAAACATGTTCATCTCATGAAATCTTTATCTAGTATTAAAATATCATTTGGATTTGATAATCAATTATTCCACAAGAACAAATTAAGCATCTACTATGTTTCAAGCACTGTCAGGCACAGGAACACAAAGACAAAAATGAAGCCATCCCTATTCTTAAGAAGTTAATAATCTAAGAGGTTAGTAAACAAGTACATATACAGGTCTTTATAAGATAGATATAAAGTAATTGCAACATAATCTTTGTTCGTAATACCTTGGGGAATCAGTAAAGTCCTCCTGAGGAAAAATGTAACCTCAGCTAAGTCTTGAAATAAACCAGAAATTCTAAGAGGGAGAAAGAACTTTAGCCATAAGGGAATGATGAGTGCCAAGTGTAGAGATGAAACATGAAGAGGCATATTTGAGGGATACCAAGGGAAAATAGATACTCAAAGGCTTTGAATTTGAATCTAAGGATCAAACTGAACAAATGGAGGAAGATGACACTTATAACTCGGTCTTCTCTAGGAAAGACAAATCAACCAGAAACTCATCAAGGAGAAATCAATGACTATATATGTCAAGATCCCATTTCCATCCTAAAATTAAATCACAATGGGAAGTGCATGTATAAAGCAATTATGATCTATGAAATATCAATCTTAATTTATACTTTTAAAACTATAAAATGGATGACAGATTTGGAAAATATGCCAGCTAAACTCCATAAAATATTAATATTTCCTCAGCCCAGGAGAGGAAAGGGATTGGCAGATGTTCTTAGAGAACATAATAAATACGCTGAAGAGTTTTTTAATTAAATTTAAATTAAAATTAAAATTATTTTGAAATTAGCAATATTTTACCAGTTTATAGGAACAACAGACAATAAGTAGATAATTTTGGATTTGTTAAGTGAAATATAGTATTCTATATCTAGATAAAGCCTATGGATCTATCTCTAGATAGAGCCTATGACTAAGCCCTGATCTAAGAGAGGAATTAAAATACTCTCAATGGTGACATCCACATGAACTTCACTACCAATATATCCACAAAGGATCATTGAACAAATGTCTGAAACATGCATATTTGTGTGTGAAAATGGAAGGATTTATAATAGTAATCCAAGATGAAGTCATTGCTACCAGAAATTACAGAAAGGCTATCTATCATTAAGGAACCTGGATTCAATTATATACATATACATATACATATACATATACATATACATATACATATACATATACATATACATATACATGTAATCCTAATTGACACTCAAAATAACTTTATTAAATATCAATGTATATTATACAAATAAAATTATAGCAACTGTACTTCACATCATTTTAATCTTAGTATTTAGCATTTACCTGGTAAGGCAAGATCCCACAGTTAGATTCATTCATTAGAATCTCATCTCTCTAAAAAATTAACAAATGACAATTCTTTGTAGTACAAACATAGAAATCAAAACATACTTGACAATGAAACAAATAAACCATCTTGTGAATAGATCATTTTCACAAACAGAATTTTTAACTGCAATTGACTGGATATAATACTGATGCACAGAATTTTAAGAAAAAACATTTTAATGTATGTCATCATACCAAATCTCATAATCTTCATGCTAAATGGAAGAAAAAAAACTGTCCAAAAATAGAGATCTCAGAGAGGAAATAGAAACCATGATGCAATAGGATAACATATATGTTATGTCTGTCACCTAATCTACTATTTGTTATTCCAAAGATGTTATGAATAAGTCTACAGTAATTGAAATGCATCTTGATATTTTTATTTAATTAAAA
Source organism: Monodelphis domestica (assembly GCF_027887165.1). NCBI lineage: Eukaryota > Metazoa > Chordata > Mammalia > Didelphimorphia > Didelphidae > Monodelphis > Monodelphis domestica. The sequence continues at coordinate 213,117,907 of NC_077234.1, forward strand.
AAAGAAGAGGGATTTTTGTTTGTTTGTTTGTTTGTTTGTTTTACTCAACTGTACAATAGTTAACAAAACAGTTATTATTAGGGGACAACTAGATGTTCAATGGATAGAGAACTAGCTCTAGGGACAAGAGGTACTGAATTCACATCTCATCTCAAACATTTCTGAGTTGTGTGACTCTGGGCAAGTCACTTAAAGCCTCATTGCCTAGTCCTTACTGATCTTTGGCCCTCAAGTCAATTCAAAATCTTAACCATTAGATGGAAAGAAAGGGTTTTTTTATTCAGTTGTTTGGAGTTATAAGCAAATAAGTCAATCAATGAAAAAATATCAATTAAGCATCCACTATGTGTTTTCTCTTTTCCCTTTTTTTGGTCCCTCAGTTTTGTTGGCTTATTTTTTAAAGGAAGTTTTCCTAGTCCCATGTGTCTTCTTTGAGTTTTCTTCTTTTCTATTTCTCTTTTATCTATTCTTCCCTCTACAGATCCTTTAACACATTATAATTAATTATATGGTATATTGGAATTTGAATTTGCTTTCCTTGAAGAAAAAGATGTTTACTTCTCCTTAACTTCCCAATATTTTTCACAGTCCCTGGCATAAAATAAACAGTAAATTTGTTTGTATTTATCAAGTCATTGATAACTAGATGCTTTTTAAAGAACTGTTGAAACAATGAATAAAAATAATTCCTGTTTTCAGGAAGCACACAATCTAATCAGGGAAGATAGCAGGCACATTTTTGGATATATAAAAAATATAAAGAGAATAAATACAAATGAATATAAAGTTGTTAAATAGTTTGAGAAGGAGGGAATTCATGTTTGGAGAATTAGGAAATGTTTCACAGGAAAGGTGCCATGTGAGGTGCATCATTTAGAAAAAAAAATAATTCTTTGAGGAGTAAGTGAAGAGGAAATGATTTCTAGGAATTGGAAATGGACAATGGAAAGACCTGGAGATGGGAGATAATGTCATGTATGAGGAATAGGGCAGTAAATGTGACTGTGTTGAGTAAAAGATGAAATGATTGAGGAAGTAAAAGTTTGAACATATCAATTTAATAAGCAGTGCTTACCAGTTGCTCAACAAATTGGGACCAGTCAATTCACTTCCTCAGCTTTGGCACTGAACTCCACATATAGGGAGAGATAGATTTTATACATTAACAATTATTCAAGTAAGACCAATTAATTAAAAGAAAAAAATTAACCAGGATACAAAATTTGATAATCTGATTTCTAATTGAAGTAGAATTTAGGGACTTTCCAAGTTGGGAATGAAAAAAATGAACAGATTCAATTCTCTGAAAGCATAAAAGGAGTCTTGCATTCCCCTCAAGTGTCTGTAAACAATGAAAGGAAAATGGAACAATAACTTATTGATAAATATGAGGCCAGTGTTATGATAGAACATACGAGTTGCTTGAGATGTATAATTGTGAAAAAACTCCTTGCATCAATCTTAGATCTTAATGGGTTTCAGGACAGCATAACCTAAGCCCTTAGTTAAGGGTCTCTAAATAGCAGGTAGAGGAAGTCCAGCTTCCCAGCCATGCTCTGCTAGGTTCAAACAAAGTCATAAAGTTTCCTCCTAATTTCCACAATTCAATGAAGTTTTCTTGTAATATAGAAGTTGGACCAGACACATAATTGAATAGAGAGGGAACTGAGCTAGATCAAGAACTGAATCACAAGATGGAGTCAGTTTGATTCAATCAATTCCCAACACTTGCTGCTCTAATCTCCTCAATTCCCTCAACTTCTCCCCTTTGATTCATGTGGCAATGGGTAGTCACTCTGTTCCCCCACCTTGGATCACTTATCTATAAGCCGAATCTTTAAGATTTTTTCATATACTTATGATCAAATTTACATAAGTCAGGTTACAGATCAAACTCTATAGAGGGCTCACAATTTGATCTAATTTTGAAAAAGGAGATTTACATGTCACCAAGGTAACCAAGAAAATTTAGGCATAAATATAAAAACCATGAAAGAAAAAAACCAAAGCAACACAATGATTATCTATATTAAATAGCGTCAAGTCTCCTTGAAGCCTAGTAAGCCATTTCTAATATCTATTTAAATAGTACATATGCCAGATATGCCATGTAGTTGTCTGCTCCCTGAAATCGTCTCTTGGACATTCTGTAATAGGCTTATTCTCATAACAATTCTGAAGAGGGCTCTGCTTCTCTTTTTCCAAATCAGTTGTAAAGGTTGCTAGATAATTCTGCTAATAAGATTACCTAATACAATTTAGTGCAATTTCTTAAATTTGGTGCTCCAAATTTGAAACTTCAGAGAATTTCAGTTTTTTTAATATACCATTTGAAATGTCTATCTTGCAAAAGGAACTCCTGTCTTTTTAAATTATCATAAAATTTTAAATTTTTAAATTATCATAAAATAAGTTTAAAATGAGATTACTTTCTTTAGTTATCAATATGTTTTTATATGTAAAATCCTTAATCAGACTTTGAGATCCCTTTACTAAAATATATTTAAAGACTGAATTTCCATACTAGATACATTTGGAAGCCAATACTATGTATATGCATGTAATTTTAGAGGTAAAAAATATAATTCTTTTGTCTTTTCCAATTTTGCTATTCCATTTAACTAGATAACATTATGTCTGTCATATTATTTTGTAGAATTCCCCCTTTTGGAGTATTTAATCCTAATATTAAATTTGACATCAAAAACATATTGAAAGTGTAAAATTTTTCATACCTATTATAGTAATTCAGAGATATTCTGGTATCAATCTATTAATTGATAGATTTAGTGTTGTACTTATAAAACTTCTACTGCTCACCTGTCCTGATTAGTGGAGTTCAGTATGAAAGGAAAAGGAGGGATATATTTATAACAATGTCAAGATATCTCCTCAAGGGCACTAAATGACCTGACATATGCCAAAACAGGGGGAAAATTCTCACAATTCTGTTTGATTCCAGGTATGTCATATCTGACAGCTAATACTGTAGTCACAAGGTATCAAAATCTGGGCTTAGGATTTGGATACTTCCTGTTCAGAAATATAATAGCACAATGAGTAAACTGAGTCAATAGGCTCTTCCAACTTGGAACATGCTAAAGTCATCCCCTTTACTTTTCCCATAAACAGAAATCCACATATCATAGGTCTCAGATTATACTTCCTGCCATTTTCTACTATTGGCTTCATGATAATTCTGACAACCATTCCTGTAATCAAAACTCAAAAAAATAATAAATTATTGTCAAGAGATTTTACCTGAAATAGCAGAATTTCATTAACTACAATTTAAGGATTAATACTACTAATTTCCCATGTTTTCTAAACATTTCTATGTTATTTATACTTTCATTATAAATTAGAACTATTCACATTCTGGTGCTTCAGACAGAAAGCAAATTCCTTATATTTGACTTGTGTCAGTACTGAAGCTACATCTTTAAACCACCTTAGACCTTTTCATAATTTTTAGAATAGCCAAAAATGTTTAAATGCCAACTCAATATTATAGTAAACATTATTATTATTATCTGTTTTAAAACAAAATATGACACCACTAAATATTTAAGTTTTAAGAAATATATTTTATCACATTTTAAAAGCTCAATTCATAATCTAACAGCATTGCCCCAAAAAGTTTATCTGTATAACAGCATTTGTTACACAAGGATTTCCCAAATGTTACAATATAAGAGAAATTTTAGGACCCAATAATATGTAGGATACCATGTTTTTAAAATATGAAACAAAACTTATTGCCAGCCAGATGTCAATTTGGGTTAATGCATTTCTAAATTATCCTACATAGAAATCATTTAATCTTATTACTTTTGGTATTTTATTCTAATCACATCTAAGACCTAGTATAGAGTTATCAAGTACAGAATAATTACATCTAATTAAAGAAATAATAATAATAATTTCCATTTCTCTCAATTCCCTCATAACCAGATCACAGATTGAAGGAAAAGGAGTTTTCTAACCAATGAGGTTGGAAATATAGCTTAAGGGAGGGTTGTGAAGGGTTTTAATAGCTGTTTAGCTTTTATCAAGACCTTGATATTTGATCCTAGATATAATTCAGTTTATTGAGACCACTAGAGTTTATTGAGTTGGAGAATAACATGACATGGTGAGATCTGCATTAAAAAAAAAAAAACTATCTTGGCAACAGTGTAGAGAATAGAAAACTTGAGGCAAGACCAATTATCAGCCAAGAATATTCATGTAATTGGGAAGTGATGAGTACCTGAACTCCTGAACTGAGGAGGTAGCAGTGTAATTAAAAAGTAAGGGAAAAATGTAAGAGATGTTATGTAGTTGGAAAATGGGAAAAATTGGCAACTGATTTAATATGTGTGGTAAGAAGAGAGAGGAATCAAGAATAACGACAGCATTATGGAACTGTAATACAAGAAACATGGCATATCTTGAACAAAAATAAAGATATTTGGAAGGTGTTTGGGCTCAAGGAAGTACAATAAGTTCAGTTTTAAACATATTGAATTTAAGATGTCTCTGGAGACTTAAATTCAAGGCTTGTACTAGAGATAGATAGATAGATAGATAGATAGATAGATAGATAGATAGATAGATAGATAGATAGATAGATAGATCTGGAAGTCTTTTGCATAAAGATGATAAATTTGTGGAAACTGAAAACAAGTTGCCCTAACAGGAGAAATAGAAAGAGAAAGACAAAAAGGTCCCAAGAAAGAGACTAAGGAACACTAGTAGTTAGGTACATAATATGGATAATATACCCACAAAAGAAACTGAAAGGAAGGGGCAGTGAGGTAAGTAGGAGAAAAAAAAACAAGTGAAATTAGTATTACAAAAGTGCAGAGATAAGAAAGTATACAGAATGGTCATAGTCACAGGACATAAGTAATAGGCTATAATCCAGAATGTAAATAGTATTAAATATAGTAGATAAGTTGAGGACTGAGGTTTAGTAAAAACAATGAGAGTTGTCAATTAATAGATAATAGATAAAATTGTAGTAATCAATTTCCTTTAAATCCTGAAATTAGAAGACAGATTAGGAGTAAGAAGAGAGAAGGCAGCAAGTATAAACAAGGTTTTTCTAGGACTTTGAGAACAGGATAAGGAGATACCAGAGGATAATTTGAGATCTTAAATAAAGCTTTTTTAAAGAATAGTTCTTACCATACCTCTCATACTGCTCCTTCTCTATTTATTTTTTAGTTTGTCATCCTATAAATGTGGTTATTTCTACAGGTTCTGTCCTGAGCTTTCTTCTCTCTATATACTTTTCAGTCGTGTCTTTCATGTCAAACACATAAATAAATGTATTTTACTGAATGAGTCCCAGATTGATACCTCCATCACCTCCCACCCTCCCCCTTCCTCTCCAGATCTCTAGGTTTACTAAACATATATGATTGTTCTGCCATAATTGCTACCTTAAGTTGTCTAAAACTAAATTCATCTTCCTCTCCATATTCTTCTCTCTGTTTTCTTCGTTTCTGTTCATGGAAATAATCTTTTCATAATCATCCAGGCTAGAAAACTTGGAGTTCCTATTTCAATTGTCTAACATTCAAATCAGTTGTCACGTTCTGTAGACTATACCTGTATAATATATCTTGTATTTCCTCCTATTTTTATTACCACTCTGACCATTCTCATCTAGGCTCTTATATCTTCTCACAAAAATTGCTGTAAGACCTATTAATTGTTCTCCTTTCCACAAATTTCATCTTCAAATTCATGCATTTTTATATTTTTATTTCCTGGATTTTGCTTTTTTGGTCCATGTAGAATTGATCTTTCCAATATTAATCTAGAAGTGCTAAAAGGGACAAATTAAATTCTTGGTTATTAAATGATGCTTCCAAACAGTCAAATGCAAATGTGGTACTTTAGATCCATCAGAGATGCAGAACTGCCCATGGCTCTTAATAATAGGGCATGTTTATTATAGTAATCAGGATGATTAGAGCAGCAGAACTATATACTATAGGAATTATGCCAAATTCAGGAGAACCAGTGGCCCCAAATGTACAAGAATTTTATCATCAACCTTCTCTTTCAAATAAATGTCTCCCAAAGTTACAAAGCTATAGTCCTATAAAAAGATTATGCCATGAAAAATGAAGCTTGAATATTAAGTGTCTGCCCCATGAGACACGTAATATCCATATGAGCTTGTGACCTAAACAGGAAAATGTATTTTACTTTAAATTTTGCAAGTTTGAGGCTTTTGAAGTTTCCCAATTACCCTGTGGCTTGAAATCAATTTTTACTTTAATTTGCAAATCCTTTAATCAAGTTATTTTAATAATTTGAATTAAATTGTTAAATATTTAGCAAATTAGCATTTTTATTCTTAGTTATATGACCATAGCCTGAAAGGAAAAGAGAAAGGAACAAGAAGGATGTGATGAGTTTTGTTGAATTATGCTTATCGACAAGTATCCATTTCTTTTTGGTCATGTGACCACTGGCTAAAGATGAAAAACGGACCTACAGAGAGGTTAAATTTAATGTTCTTCTTCATTCTTCTTTAACAGCCTTACTGACCTTTAATCTCTCTAACCCTCAATTCTTTCTCAAGTCAACACCCTTGAAATTTTCATGTGCTCCTATTTCAACCCATTGGAAAATCAATTAAATTCTGCACTATCTTCTACACTTTAAACACTTGCCCAATTGGGTCAATCATACCTTTATCAACCTTGAATTATTCCCACTATCTATTACATTCACTCTTATTCATGAGCTATGGAATGGAACCAGAAAAAAATCATGAAAATGTGCTAGGTCCCTTACTAACTTATGTTGTACAATCATAGCAAGGTATTCTTCTTACACCTTCCTAATCAGTTTGTTCTCTCCCTCACAACAGTACCTATGCTGAGCTTTTTAATACATCCAGAGGGCTCCCAAGATATTTTCCCCCTATATTTTTCTCTGAGGATCTCACCTCATACTTCACTAAAAAAAATAGCTAACAATATTTCCTAACCTAAGTACACAATATATTAGGGGAAGGATTCCCAATTTAATAATATTCCTAGAAAACTAAAAAGGAATTTAGCAGAAAATAAGTTTAGAGCAACATCTTTTGCCATAAATTACAATATATTCTAAATGAAAATATTTTACATAAATATAAATGGCCACAACATAAAAAATGGAAGACAACAGAGAAGAGGTAAAATTCTTGAACTAGCAAATGATATTATTAAAATATAAAATCATTTGATTACTTAAAATGAATATGAGACCATATTAATCAAAACTGATATAGCTAAAAAAATTAGTTGAGGAGGAACCTTCTCACCAAATATCTGATGAAGTTTTATATCCAGAAATCTAAAAAGTTGTAACCAAAATATAAAACAAATACCCACTCTTCTCTAGATAATAGGCAAAAATATATAGCTTTTAAAAGAAGAAATCAGACTAAATGTTACATGAAAAAAGTACTGCAAATAACTAATAAGAGAAATTCAAATTAGAACAATGCTATTTTCTTCTCATACCTATCAATTGAACAAAATGATAAAAGGCAGAAATAGTTAACATACAAAGGATTATGGAAACAAATGACTATTCAAAGCACTTTTGGTAAAGCTATGGATTGTCCAAACCATTCTGGAAAATAATCTTTAATTATGTGAAAAAATAACCAAACTTTTCATATTGTTTGACCCATTGATTTCACTCCTACATCTATACCCCCCACTAATGTTTAAGACAGGAATAAAGGTCCAACATATATCTAAAAAATCTATTACATGATTTTTTGCAATAGTAATAACAACTGGAAACAAAGTAGGTACCCATTAAATCAGTTTCAGTTAGTTAAAAGCTCATATAGTAATACAAAAAATAAGATTGCACCATTAAAACACAACAAAGAGGAGGAATTTTTATGAAAAAAAAAAGTAACAAATGCTAGCACTAAAAAAAATCTTAACTGAGATTAATTGCAGTGAGTTGTCTCAACCTTGGAAAACAAATGACAATTTGTTTCCTACTTTTAATAAAGAGGTAGACCACTCCAGGAATAAAGTGTTACATATACATAGAAGCTTGTCAGTAGGTTTTACATGAGAAGAAGATAGGTGATACAGTAGATATAAATGTTAAGCCTGGAGTCAGGAAGACTTGCCTTCCTCAGTTCAAATCAGTTCTCATATATTTGCTTGCAATGTGACCCTAAGTATGTCACTTACCCCAGTTTGTCACAGTTTCTTTATCTGTCAAATTACCTAGAGAAAGTAATGGCAAACCACTACAGCATCTTTGCCAAGAAAACACTATGAGGAATTTCTCTTTCTAATCCTTGCTGCTGAAATAGGTTGGAGATATATAGAAATGCTGATGACTTATGACTGAACAACAACAATGTTTTAATTTAATATTTTTTCATTGTTATAGGGAAGGGTTCACTGTGGGATAGAGTTTATATGGAAGAATGACTGTGACATGCATGTGTATGTATGTCATGATTGATTCTAATGATCTATCTACATATGGATCAACAGAACTTTTAAAAGAAAGTATTTACTAAAGTCGTTTCCTTCTATTTTTACAAGAATAATGTACTTATAATAAGGAAAAACATTGTATCTCCTTAACTATTTACTTTTACCTTAAAGTCAATTACGAAATCCATCAAATAAAGAGCAATACCTTGTACTTCATGGAAGGACATTTTTTTTAATACTAACTGTAGCAACTGAAGAAGCCATAGTAGTGTGTATAAAAAGTGAATATTTTTTTTGGTTACAATAATCACTTTGTTTCCCTCCCTCCCCTCCACACACACCAACCACAGCCAAAGCGCAATTTCATTGGGTATTACTTCTGTCATTGATCAGAACCTATTTCCATATTGTTGTTTGCACTAGAATGTTCATTTAGAGTCTAAATCCCCAACAATTCCCTTTGACCCATATATTCAAGCAGTTGTTTTTCTTCGGTGTTTTTACTCCCACAGTTTTTCCTCTGAATGTGGATAGTGGTTTTTCTCATAGATTCCTCCAAGTAGTTCAGGATCACTGCACTGCCACTAATGGAGAAGTGCATTACATTCGATTATACCATAGTGTATCATCTTTGTGTACAATGTTTTCCTGGTTCTGCTCCTCTCACTCTGCATCAATTCCTGCAGGTTGTTCCAGTTCCTATGGAATTTCTCCACTTTATTATTCCTTTGAGCACAATAGTATTCCATCACCAACATATACCACAATTTGTTCAGCCATTCCCCAATTGAAGGGCATCCCCTCATTTTCCAATTTTTGGCCACCACAAACCTCAGCTATGAATATTTTTGTACATGTCTTTTTCCTTATTATCTCTTTGGGTACAGACCCAGCAGTGATATGGCTGGATCATAGGGCAGACAGTCTTTTATGGCCCTTTAGGGATAGTTCCAAATTGCCCTCCAGAATGGTTGGATCAATTCACAACTCCACCATCAATGAATTAGTGTCCCTACTTTGCCACATCCCTTCTAGCATTCATTACTTTCCTTTGCTGTCATATTAGCCAATCTGCTAGATGTTAGGTGAAACCTATTTGCATTTCTTTGATTATTAGAGATTTAGAGCACTTTTTCATGTGTTTATTAATAGTTTTCATTTCTTTAACTGAAAATTGCCTATTCATGTCCCTTGATAATTTATCAATTGGGGAATGGCTTGGGTTTTTTGTACAATTGATTTGGCTCTTTATAAATTTGAGTAATTAGACCTTTGTCGGACATTTTTGTAATGAAGATTATTTCACAATTGGTTGTTTTCCTTCTATTTTTAGTTAAATTGGTTTTGTTTGTACAAAAACCTTTTTAATTTGATGTAATCAAGATTATTGATTTTACAATTGGTGATTTTTTTCTAGCTCTTGCTTGGTTTTAAAGTCCTTTCTTTCCCAAAGATCTGACAAGTCCACGATTCTGTGTTCTCCTAATTTTCTTATAGTTTCCTTCTTTATATTCAGGTCATTCACCCATTCTGAGTTTATCTTGGTGTAGGTTGTGAGATGTTGATCCAAACCTAATCTCTCCCATACTGTCTTCTAATTTTCCCAGCAGTTTTTATCAAATATGGGTTTGGGTCCCAAAAACTGGGATCTTTGGGCTTATCATAGACTATCTTACTGAGGTCATTTACCCCTAGTCTATTCCACTGATCCTCCTTTCTGTCTCTTAGCCAGTAACAACTTGTTTTGATAATCACTGCTTTATAGTATAGTTTGAGATCTGGGACTGCAAGTCTTCCTTCATTTGCATTTTTTTTCATGATTTCTCTGGACATCCTTGATCTTTTGTTCTTCCAAATGAACTTTGTTATGTTTTTTTTCTAATTCAGTAAAAAAAAGTTTTTTGGTAGTTCAATGGGTATGGCAAAAAATAAGTAAATTAATATGGGTAGAATTATCATTTTTATAATGTTACCTACCCATGTGCAATCAATGTTTTTTCCAATTGTGAGATATAGTTTTAATTGTATGGAAAGTGTTTATATAGTTCCTGTGTTTGTCTCAGCAGATAGATTCCTATGTATTTTATATCATCTAGGGTGATATTAAATGGAATTTCTCTTTCTAATCCTTGCTGCTGAAATAGGTTGGAGATATATAGAAATGCTGATGACTTATGCGTGTTTATTTTGTGTCCTACGACTTTGCTAAAGTTGTTGATTTTTTCGACTAGCTTTTTGGTTGATTCTCTAGGACTCTTTAAGTAGACCATCTTATCATCCTCAAGGAATGATAGCTTGGTCTCCTCATTGCAAATTTTAATGCCTTCAATTTCTTCTTCTTCTCTAATTGCTACTGGTAGTGTTTCTAGTACAATGTTAAATAATAGAGATGATAATGGGCATCCTTGTTTCCCTCCTGATCTTATTGAGAATACATCTAGTTATCCCCATTGCAGATGATGTTTGCTGATGATTTTAGGTATATACTGTTTATTTTTTTTAGGAAAGGCCCTTCTATTCCTATACTTTCTAGTGTTTTCAATAGGAATGGGTGTTGTAGTTTATCAAAGGCTTTTTCTGCATCTATTGAGAGAATCATATGATTTTTTTTGGTTTGCTTGTTGATATGGTCAATTATGTGGATGGTTTTCCTAATATTGAACCATCCTTGCATTCCTGGTATGAATACTGCCTGGTCATAGTGAATAACCCTTGTGATGACTTGCTGAAGTATTTTTGCTAGTATCCTATTTAAGATTTTTGCATCTATATTCATTAGGAAGAGTGGTCTAAAGTTTTCTTTCTGTGTTTTTGTCCAGCCTCGTTTGGGGATCAGTACCAGATTTGTGTCGTAAAATGAATTTGGTAGAACTTATTTTCTTATTCTGTCAAATAGTTTGTATAATATTGTGATTAGTTGTTCTTTGAATGTTTCATAGAATTCATTTGTGAATCAATCAGGACCTGAGGATATTTTCTTAGGGAGTTCTTTGACAGCTTGTTCAATTTCTTTTTCTGATATGGGGCTGTTTAGGTAATCTATTTCTTCCTCTGTTAGTCTAGGCAATTTATATTTTTGTAAGTATTCATCCATATCATCTAAATTGCCATATTTGTTGCCATATAATTGGGCATAATAGTTCTTAATGATTTCCTTAATTTCCTTTTCATCGGAGGTGAGGTCTCCCTTTTCATCATGGAAACTGTCAATTTGGTTTTCTTCTTTCCTTTTTTTAATTAGATTGACCAGTACTTTGTCTATTTTATTTGTTTTTTCAAAGTACCAGCTTCTTGTCTTATTTATTAAATCAATAGTTCTTTGACTTTCAATTTTATTAATTTCTCCTTTGATTTTTAGGATCTCTAATTTAGTCTTCATCTGAGGGTTTTTAATTTGTTCGCTTTCTAGTTTTGTAATTTGCATGCCAAATTCATTGACCTATGCCCTCCCTAAATTGTTAATATATGAACTCAAGAACATAAATTTCCCCCTAAATACTGCTTTGGCTACATCACATATATTTTGAAAGGATATTTCAGCATTGTCATTTTCTTCAATTAAATTATTAATTGTTTCTATGATTTATTCTTTAACTGATTTGTGAGTATTATATCATTTTAATTTCCAAATAATTTTATGATTTGCCTCTCCATGTACCCTTAATAATTATTATTTTATAGCATTGTCATCTGAAAAGGTTTCATTTATCATTTCTACTCTTTTGCATTTGTTTGCAATGTTTAATGGGCTAGTAAGTGGTCAGTCTTTGTGATTGTACCATTTCCTGCTGAAAAAAAGGTGTATACCTTTTTGTCCCTATTTATTTTTCTCTTCATATCTACTAACTCCAATTTTTCTAAGATATCATTTACATCTCTTACCTATTTCTTATTTATTTTTTGGCTTGATTTATCTAGATATGATAGAGGAAGGTTCAGGCCTCCCACTAGTATAACTTTTCTATCTATTTCTTCCTTGAGCTCCACTAGTTTCTTCTTTAAAAATTTGGATGATATACTATTTGGTGCATACATGTTGAGTCTTGATATTTCCTCATTGTCTACATTGCCTTTTATCAGGATGTAAGTACATTCCCCATCTCTTTTAACTAGATATATTTTTACTTTGCCTGTGTCCAATATCATGATTGGGACACCTGCTTTCTTTTTCTCAGTTGATACCCAATAGATTTGGCTCCATCCTCTTACTTTCACCCTATGTGTATCTACCTTCCTCATGTGTGTTTCTTGTAGATAGTGTATGGTAGGGTTTTGGATTCTAATCCACTCTGCTATTTGCTTATATTTATGGGTGAGTTCATTCCATTCACATTCAGAGTTATGATTACCAGCTCTGTATTTCCCAACATTTTGATTTCTACTCCTAGTCCTGCATTTCCTTCTTTCACTATTTCCTTCTACACCAATGTTTGTTTTTAATCAGTCCCCCCTAGTTCCCATCCTTATTTTACTTCCCTTTCTAACCCCCTCCCTTCTTATTACCCCCCTTATTTTCTTTGCAGTCTTTTTAAACTACCCCCCAACCTCTCCCTCCCTTATGCTGCTTCCCTACCCACCAGTCGGTTTGTTACCCTTCTAGTTCCCTATAGGGCACGGATATATTCTCTGCCCCAATGGATTGGATTGTTCTTCCCTCTTTGGGTCAATTTCAAAGCACCTAAGAGTTGAATATTTCCTATCTCCAACCTCTTTACCCTTCCAGTGTATTGATGTTTTTCCCCCATCCCACCATGTATTTCTTTGTGACATGTAAATTTACCCCCTTTTGTTTCTTTCCTATTTCTTTTAGTATTAAACTGTTTTTAGCTCTAGTTGTATATAAACTATTTTATTTATATATTTATGCACATAAATATGTATTTATGCATACATATAACTATATACCTAGTTATGTCTTATTATTTTATCATATACAGTTTGTCATTGTTCCCTCTAATTGTGATTCTTCTAGCTGCCCAGGTGATAACAACAGTATTTAAGAGTTACCAATGACCTCTTTTCTTATACGTATACATATCATTTTAACTTATTTAGTCTCCTTAAAAAAGTTATTGTATTTTTTGTTTTTGTTATTGCTCTGGTTTTTTGTTTGTTTGTTTGTTTGTTTTTTCCCTCTTTTTAATTTCCTTTTGATGATTCTCTTAAGTTCTATGCTTGGACATCAAATTTTCTGTTCAGGTCTGGTCTTTTCTTTACAAATTCTTGGAATTCTTCTCTTTTGTTGAATGACCATACTTTCCCCTGTAAGATTATAGTCAATTTTACTGGGTAGTTGATTCTTGGTTGTAGACCTAGTTCCCTTGCTTTCCGGAATATTGTATTTCATGCCTTTCTGTCCTTCAGGATAGATGCTATCAAATACTGTGTCATCCTCACTGTGGTTCCATTGTATCTGAATGACTTCTTCTTGGCAGCTTGTAATATTTTTTCTTTGGTCTGATAGTTCTTGAATTTGGCTATAACATTCCTGGGTGTTGTCAGTTGGGGATTAAGTACAGGAAGTGATCTGTGGATTCTTTCAATCTCCACTTTTCCCTCTTGTTCTAGAATGTTGGGGCAGATTTCTTGTATAATTTCCTGTAGTATTATGCCCAGGCTTTTTCTTTTGTTATAATCTTCTGGTAGACAAATGATTTTTAAGTTGTCTCTCCTGGAATGATTTTCTAAATCTTTTGTTTCATGAATGAAATGCTTCATATTTTCCTCAACTTTTTCATTCTTTTGATTTTGTTTTATAGTGTCCTGCTGCCTTTTGAGGCCACTTAATGCTAGTTGTTGTATTCTGGTTCTTAAAGACTGGATTTCATCCCTGACTTTTTGGTCATCCTTCTCCTTCTGGTCTGATTTTGTTTGGAGGTCATCTGTCATTCTCTTTACCTTATCTCTCATCTCCTTTGCCTCATGTTTTGTCTTCTTTGTCTCATCTTTCATCTCCTTTGCCTCATTTTCAAGCTGGTTGATTTTGGCTTTCAAGACACTATTTTCTGTTTCCAGATGACTTATCTTAGTTTTTAGGTTCTTTTCCCAATTGTCTTGAGCCTCTCTTAATTGTGTTTTGAATTGCATTTTGAGTTCTTTCAAAGCCTGTATCCAATTCACTGGGATTTCTGTTTTATTGCTTGATGTTCCCTTCCCCTTCTCTGTTCCATTTTCTCTTTGTTCAATGCCTGTAAAGAAGCTGTCCATTGTAATTTCTTTCTTCTTGTTCTTTTTTTTTCTCATATTTAACCTTCTTTACTCACCATTTTTGCCTGTGCTCTTGCTCCTCTCATTTTTTAGGTTTTGGGTTTTTCTGTCAGACTCCCATCTTGGAGCTTTGACAGAAGATCTCTCCATGAAGTCTGATGGAGAGGGATGATGGAGTTTGAATTTCCCTGTCCTCTGGAGGCTTTTGATTGGATTAAAGTCCAGCAGTCTGTGGGGGAGGGGTGTTAGAGCTTGAGCTTCCCTGACCTCTGAAGACTGTTGATGTGATTAAGTTCAGCTAGGTTTGGCTGGATGTGCTCTGAGGTCGAAACCTCTCTGAAGCCTGGAGCACTATGGAGGGTCTCTGCCTCTGTAACCAGGCTACCCACTCTCCACTCCCTCTCCAGCTCCTTCCCCACCTCCTGCGTTTGACACTCTGAGCCTGACAGCCCTGCCCACATGGTACATCCTCCACACAAGTGCCCACAGTTTCCTGTTGCTGCTGGAGGCTTAGCGCTCTAGATGGGAGGAAGGGGTCCTGGGACCTTCCTTCTGCCTTCCCCTTAAACCCGAGTGTTCTTGAATTCTGCTTTTTGGGGGGGGCTTACCTTTTGGTTTGAGTCCAGCAGGAGGGTTCCTTGGCTCTGTCTTGTTGTTAGGTTTGATTTTCAGTCCCCTAGGAGCATTCAGTTGTGATCGGTAAGGAAGGATTTTCAGATGTCTGAACTTTTGCTTCTTCAAAGCCACCATCTTGACTCAGCCTACCACTTAAATGTTAAAAAGTGAATATTTCTATTAGGAAAGGAAGATGTTACAAAATAAATTTGCTAAAAAGCTTTTCATAATAAAATGTTGATGCTATATAAATGCCTCTTAATTTCAGATGTTTTATCAGAAATAAAATTTTCCTTCATTTAATATGATAAAAGTAACAATGGAATATTTGAAAGTGGAAAGATGATAATTATTCAGCTAACTCATTTTAAAAAATAACTGAGGTCACATAGCTTAGGAGAGAGAGCTACTAGGAATAATGCCAGAGAGATCTGTGTTTAGAACCTGCCTAAAATGTTTAGGTGTCATGTGATTCTTGTCATCAATTTTCCTCTCTTTGCTACTTTCCTTATCTGTAAAATGATGTAAAATGATTAGAATTCATTGATGCTTAGGTCCCTTTCAGCTCTAAATCTCTGATACTAATGTATCTTCAATTGCCTGTTTCAAGCAAAAGTGTTTCAGGGGCCTGAATTACCCAGATAATTGCTTCCAATTCCATTGCCACTTTATCCGTTTAGACAAAGTCAAAGAGTATATTTGATTATGAGTGCATGAGTACCCAGGGGAATATCAAACAACAAGATCAAGAAGTTGGGTAAGAGGATATAGCTGATAATCACTATTAAAGAGATTAGATACATCTTTCAAAGTGGCTTTTTGGACTTTTTGCTCTCTTATTGATAGAATAAACTATTAAAACAAGATCATTGTATATTGGGAGGAAAATGATAAATGCAGGGCATTGACTCAGGAGTTTGATTTATTCAACATAAGAAAGTCAATCTTTGGCAAAATAGGTTGTAACAATAGAGGGTTTCTAGTTCTAAATTGGAAAACCTTTTTTTTAAAAAACCTGTGGTTTCCATGAAGCTTCTTTTGGGGCTTGTGCAACAATCTTCTTAAAAATCAGAGAACATCATCCCTAAAATGCATGTTGGAGATTTTCTACTCCAAACTCTTCATTTTACTTATGTGGAAACTTAGAACCATAGAAGTGAAATGATTTGTCCAAAATCACATAGCAAATTAATGAAAGAGTGAAACTAGCACAAGCTAGATTCTCACCCTAGCATATTATATCTTATAAACATCTCGTTACAGCACTGTCCACCTGACATTGATGGATTTTTTTTCATGATGTGAAGTTAAAAGTTTAACAGTCACCTCTTGGGATAGGGAGGAGAAATAAATGTTCATATGATACAATAGTTTAATCTGCATTATTAACATTTTCTTTGTAACATTGCTCAGTCTAGAAAGTCAACCAAAAATTATGTATTATCTTGATTTGTGGCATGTGATAATTTCCAAGTTATAAATCCTCAAACTGAAATTTTTAATAGTCCATTCTTCCAAGCCAGTATGAACTAACTGCAGAACACCCTTGCTTGCTTCCAGCAGATATCCTGATGCTCCAGTATCCCCTGCCCATTCAGGTCATACCTATCTATGAGCAATTCTCATGAGAAACTCTTCTTCACAAGATTATAGTTACAAGCTGAAAATGAATGATTCAATTCTTTATTTCCCGGCCTGATCCAGCTTCCTAGCTACTTCCTAAAAGTAATCTTATATGAAACTGAGCTAATTATTATCTTTACTAAATACTTACTTGTATGTGTTAATAGTTGTTGCTACCTCCTATGTATTCAGGATTGGTTTGTAGGGGTTGGAAGAAGATTATATGAAGTGTTCTATTTAAGACAGAGTTACCATAAAACTTGGGTTTCTGATATTTTTTATTGTACTGATAAATTTTAAAATTGTATGTGGCCTAATAAAATTTCCTAATTTTATATATAAAAAACCAATCCCAGGGAGCTTATGACTTGCTGAAGACCACAGTTAGCTACTCACAGAGCAGAAACCAGATTCTGTGAACCCATTTAAATGCTTTTTTACAATATCCTAAATTGCAATCTATAGGAATAAAAAAAAAAACACAGAACTCCACAAGTTCTGGTCAAAATAACTGTAACTCTTTTAATGATATGGGAAATGCTTTCAGAATCATGAACTTGAACATCACTTTTAGACAGTACTGTTGCTAGAGTAATAAACTGAAAATAAACTAACTCTGATTTCCTTTGAAAGTTTGTTTTTGAATGGATTCCAGATATGAGATTATTAACCTGGAATGTGTTCTTTATGTCTTTTGTTCTTTCTCTTTAAAAAAATTTTTGGATGTGTGATTGTTAATATATTTTATTTTTTATTTTTATTATGAACTTAAACATGAATATAGAAAGAACATAAAAAACTAGATGAAACTGATTTTCCATTATATATAGTTTTAATGGACACATTAAATATTGTATGTAACAACACTGCCTTATTTGTTTCTGTTTTCTTCTAAACTTCCTTTTGCTCCCATCTGTGTATATTTTTAAATGTTTTATTGGTACTTCTTAATTTTCTTCATTTTCCATTTGTCTCATTAGAATTATCTCTTTAATTCCTTCCCCCCTCAAAAAAAAAACATATACTCCTTTATAACAAATAAATGCAATTAAGCAAAACAAGTAAATGCATTGACCATCTCTGACAGTGTACGTCTCATTCTTTAATTATACTCCACCTTTCTTTCAAAAATCAGAAAGTAAGATTTATAATAAATCTTCTAAAATGTTAACTATTCTGAAGTCAGGAATGGTCATTGAAAAGAGCAGAGATCTTAAATCTTTCAATGTTATTTTTCAGAACTTTACAATATTTTAATTCTCCTGTTTTTATTCTCTTCACTCTCATTCATGAAGATCTTCCAAGATTTCTTTGACAGTCTTCCCATAGTTCTCTTACATGTGTTTATTTTTCAAAAAAAGAAAGTAAAGAAAAATAATTCTAATTATTTGAATTTTCTAGTCATTTAAATTCCAAAGAAATATACAGTATCTCTTCTTAGACCATCCTGGATGGTCTATTTTTTAGACAACAAAATTTTCAAAGGTAATGACAATATTTTCCTATTCCCTTTGTTAATACCCAGAATGCCCAATAGAATGACATAGTGGGCACAGGGAAAGTGTAGAATAGGTTTGCCTGTGCTTTAAATTTCTGTAGACATAGAATTTTAGGCTAGAAGAAATGTTATAAATCATTAGGTCCAAACTCCACCTTATATAAAGAAAGAAACTAAGACATGAAAAAGGTTAAATGAATGAAATGAAACTATTTAAAAGTGGGACTCAGACTAGAACCCATTACTCCTAACCTCATAGAACAATGACCTTTACATTACTCTGCCTTCTTAGATGGCATGATCTCAAATTTATTCAGCATCGAAGTTATTTTTCTCTGGATACTCTACATCTTATCAAAGTCTCTTCTAAAATATGGAATCCAGAACACAGTATGATCTGATTTGGGTAGAATGCCACTTCCTTAATTCTTGACACTATGTTTCAATTCAAAAGACTTAAAACTACATGAATTCTTTTGGCTCTTATATTAGATTGCTAATCCATACTGGGTCCATAAATCCTATCTGGCTTTTCTAATTGTATGACTCTTTAGCTATATCACGATTATTCTTTCCTCTATGGACAAAAGACTATATAATACTATTAAAAACTAAAGTCAATCTTAGCTTGTGCCTGGAACCTCTTCCTTTCTGCTTTCATGAGAATTTTTCTCCATCATGTGTCTGCATTCTTTCATTAATCTTAATTTTGTCTCTGACCATATATTTCTTTGTTTCTTCCCATTTGACAATAAAATTGTTCTGGTTTTTCTATAGGAAGGAAGAAAGGAAGGAAGGAAGGAAGGAAGGAAGGAAGGAAGGAAGGAAGGAAGGAAGGAAGGAAGGAAGGAAGGAAGGAAGGAAGGAAGGAAGGAAAGAAGGAAGGAAGGAAGGAAGGAAGGAAGGAGGGGGAGAAAAAAAAAGAAAAGTCTTCCTTTTCATCTTTCTCTTTCACTTAGCTACCATTTCCTTTCTTACTCTTCTTTTTTATTGTTAAATTTCTTGAAAATATTATCTACATTTTCTGCCTTTATTTCCTTATTATCCATCTTCTCAAATCACTCATTATTACACTTTTTTCCCACCACTTTACTGAAACTATTCCATATTCTAAGGGCACCAAAATTAAAGAAAATCACCAACTTAACTTCAATGTTTTTTTTTTAATTTTCTACTTTTCAAAAAAGAAAAGTAAAAAAGTAAAAAAAAAAGTAAAAACACTTCTCTGCATCTTTTGACAGCATTGGTGGTCTCTTCCTCCTGGAAATTCCTTCATCTTTCAACTTCAAAGACAACACACACTTCAAACATACATATACTTATTCTTCTGCCATTTTAACATGTTCTCCTCCACCTTCATCACAGGTTCTTCTTCCTTTGTGTGGTTGTTCTCCAAGTGTAGTGGGAGTTTGATGGTGCTCCCAAGACATTGTAGCTGTTAAGGCCATAATTCATCCTTCTCCATACACACAAGCTTAGCCTCACATCCTACTTTTCAAGCCTATGGGTTTGATTTGTTAAAAGACTTGGTCTGAGGATAAGGAATATGGTTCAAAATTATTTCCTAAGCTCTAAATTCTTGAAGAAAACTTCCTTCAGTAGTAAGTTAATTAAGTAAATAAAGGTAGGTCTTAAATCTTTCAATGTTATTTTCAGTAAATTAACACTTTTGTTCTCATAATATGTATTTTAAAACATCAATTACTAAAATAGTTTTCGTTTTATTTTATCATTCACAAATGCCTATTTCATTTTAACCAACAAAACATAAATCCTGAACCTGCTGGTATGACAAATGTAATTGCTGGCCCTTTTTTCTTTCTACATTCTTTCCCTTGGCAAACTAATTTATTACCATGGCTTAAATTACCATTCCTGTACTTTTGATTCCTAAATCTGTCTTTAGTCCAAATCTCTATTCTGAGCTCTGCATTTCCATCTTCATTTGCCTATAATTAATCTACATCTTGACATCCTAGAATACCTAAAATTGAACATACCACAAACCAAAGTAAACCCTAAACTTGTTCTGTTTTACTACTTCACTATGAATGTTAATGACATCATTATTGATTTTGTCTTCTGTTTGTCATCTTCATACTGGACTTGATTCTTTCCTATCCATCTCCTCTCAAGCTTAGTCAGTTATAAGCCCTAAGCAGTATTTACCTGCCCTCTACCCTTCCTGTCCTCCTACTTCCCCCAGATAAACCTTCATTATGACTTCATCAAACTTACCTGAACTTTTTAAAAATATAAATTAAATTTTTAGTTTTTCCAGATTACATGTCAATACAATATTTAATAATCATTTTGTGAAATTTTGTGATTCATGTTCTCTCCTCTTCTCTCATCCCTACATATACCCTCATTAAGATCACAGGTAATATGATAACAGCTGTACATGTGTTATCATATGATTCATATTTCCATATTCATCATATTGTGGAAGAATATGCACATCCTTTCCCTGGAGAAAAATTCATGGAGGAACTAAAGTAAAGAATGGTATGATTCCATTAGCATTTAGATTGTCAGTTCCTTCAATGGTTGTGGAGTCTTTTTACTCATGAGTCCCTTGGATTTGTCCTGGATCCATGCATTTTTTACAATAGTTGTCATTCAGAGTTGATTATTGTATTTTATGGCTATTACTGTGTATAGCATTCTCCTAGTTCTTTTCACTTTGCTTTCCATTCCTTCATATAAGTGTTTCCAGTTTTTTTCTTGTGATCTACTTCTCCATAATGTCATATGGCACAGTAGTATTACTTTATAATATATACCACAACTTATTCAGTCAATACCCAATTGATGGACATTCCTTCAGTTTCTAGTTCTTTGCCACCTACTTGAACTTTTGCAATTACCTGCTAACATATGTCCCAAGATGTCCACTTTCCTTTGTACTACGTAAGATTAAATTCATCCTCATACATTTATTAGCTGTATTACTCTAGATGATTTGCTTATTATTATCAGCCTCAGTTTTCTCCTTTGTAAAATTGGATGAAATGGGATAATATTTATAAAGCACTTGGCAAATGTTAAAGTGCTACATAAATGAAAACTGTTATTACAATAAGAACAATTGTACTTGTCAGTAGATATGAACATGTCATTTCTTTGCTCAAATGAACTAAATGAGGGCAAAGTGAAGATAAAGAATTACAGTGAGCAGCTCATCTGAATTCTCTCAATGTTCCCCTCCAAACATCTTTAAAATAATGTCTCAAATCAAATTTTACACTGGAAGAGCCAACAAATGGTCAGGATAAGGCTTTTTTCTAGGCTAAGAAACCTTCAGAGGTCAAAAGGACACATTGTTGACACTATGATAAGAGCATATGCTAAGGCAGAAACAGCAACTGTAAGAGAAGCAACAGCTTGGGGTACTCTCAGCCCAAATACTATAAGGGGGTCAGAAAGTGTTTAGAAAAAAATTACAGAGGACCCTATACTGGCACTAGGTGTAGCTGGCGCTGATTGGCCATTCTATTGCTCCATACACAATTCTGAATTGTAGTTCCAGGATGGAGAGGAGCATTGGCAAGCCAGATAGAGGGGACCAGGGGCCCATCTTGGTTAAATACTAGAATGCAGACCAGGAATGACATGACCATGTATCTCCAGGATCATATCACCTTGAAAGCACACCACCAGAGTTTGATTTGAAAACAGAAACATGAAAAAGTCTGAAGCCTGACAGAGTGCCTACTCATGCCAAAATGAGCCAAGCCCAACTTTAACATAAATTTCAAGTCTAAGAAATATTTTGGGAAAATAATCAAATCACAAAAAAGGACTTGATCAGAAAAAGCTACCATGGTAACAAGGAAGACCAATGCAAGCTCAGAGGAAGACAATAATGTTAAAATATCTATAACCAAACCCTCAAAGAAAAATTCTAATTGAACTGAAACACAACAAAAATTCATAGAAGAGGTAATAAAAGAGATAAAAGTAATAGATGAAAACCTGGGGACGGAAATAAGAATGATGCAAAGAACTTATTAAAAAA
Source organism: Monodelphis domestica (assembly GCF_027887165.1). Taxonomy (NCBI): domain Eukaryota; kingdom Metazoa; phylum Chordata; class Mammalia; order Didelphimorphia; family Didelphidae; genus Monodelphis; species Monodelphis domestica. Next base: position 213,140,336 of record NC_077234.1, read on the forward strand.
GGAAATCAAGAGCTTGTTTAAAGATGCAAAAAAATATGCTGAAGAAAATAACAACTTAAAAAAATAGAACTGGCCTAATGATAAAAGAGGCACAACTATTCAACAAAGAAAAGAATTATTTCAAAAATATGATGGGCCATTCATCTTTTTTCATTAAAAGTTCAAAAAATCACTGAAGAAAATAATTTCCAAAATATATAAAGAATTAGATAAATGAAACCTGATTCCACCACAAGAAATCAAGAAACAATAAAACCAAATCAAAAGGATGAAAAAAGAAAAATGTGAAATATTTCATTAAAAAATTAAATGACTGACCTAGAAAATAGATAAAAGAATTAATTTGAGAACTGTTGAATTAATTGAATTCCACAATCAAAGAAAGTATTAAATTATCAAGAAAAACTCCCCCAATATCTTACATTTTTTAAAAAGTTGTAATTATCCACTGATCACCTCCTGCCCAAATGAAAACTTATAGGAATATTATAGCTAAATTCCAGAACTCCCAAGTTAAAGAGGAAATGCATCAAACAGCCAGAAAGAAAAAATTCAGATTTCATGGAGCTATAGTCAACATAACATAAGATTTAACAGCTTTCATTTTAAAGTAATATTTTAAATTACTATTTTAAATGTTTGTAATATGATATTCTGTAAGTCAAAGGAGCTGGCATTACAAAAACCTATAACCAACAGAGCAAAACTTAGCATAGTTAGATAGGAAAGTGGAATACAGGACTTTTAGGCATTCCCTGATGAAAAGACCAGAGTTGAAAAGAAAATCTGACATTCAAATGAAAGATTCAAGAGAAACATAAAAATGGAAACATGAAAGAGCAATCATAAGAGAAAAATAAAGGCAAACTGTTTACATCCCTATATGAGGAATTATATATATATATATATATATATATATATATATATAATTCCTAAGAACTGTATCATTTTTAGGAAAGTAAATTAGGATTTACATAGATAGTGGACATGGGAGTGAGTTGATTATGTTGGGATAATCTTCAAAATAATGAAAGGGTGAAAACACCAAGAAAAGGGAGAAGGACAAAGTGGAATAAGAAAAAAATTCCTGACAAAGAAGAGGAATGTAAGGAAAAGCTTTTACAATGGAAGGGAAAATGATATGGCTAATGGAAGGCAATGTTTCCACCTCATCAGAACTGGTTCCAAGAGTGGAGAATATATATACAATACATATATATGTGTATGTTTATGTATATATGTATACACACATACTTGGTTGGGTATAAAAATCTATCTCAGCTAATAGGAAAATGGGAGGCAAAGGGCATAATAGCAAGGGAAAGATGACAAAAAGGTGATTGGATTAATCCAAGGCAATGGCTAGAAGCAAAATAGATTTTTGAAGAGGAACAGAATAAAAAGTAAAAGGAACCCCCCAAAAGTGGGATGGAGAGAAATATATAGTTAGTAAAAATAACTCTGAATATGAATGGGATGGAGCTCATCTATGTAGATAGCAGACTGCATTAGAAATAAGAATTCATCAATATGCCGTTTACAAAAGACATACCTGAAGTAGAAAAAATATACCCAGTTAAAATAATAGGACATAAAAGTAATATAAAAATAAATAATAAAATAAAAGAATATAGCAGATTTTAACATACTTCAGGTGAACTAAAAAGGACAGAAATAGCAATCATGATCTCAGAAAAAGAAAAAGGAAAAAATGGACCTAATTAAAAGAGATAATCAGGAAAACTACATTATGCTAAAAGTTACCATAGATAATAAAATAATATCACAAAATTTTTAAGCAAAATTTTCTAATAAAGGCCTCATTTCTTACCTATATAGTGAATATAGAACTATATCAAATTCACTAAAAAAATAAGGTCTTCACTCTAGTTGATAAATAGTCAAAGTATATCAATGTTTTTAGAAGATGAAATCAAAGCTATCATTAGTCACATGAAAAAATTTTCTAAGTCACTACTGACTAGAGACTTGCAAATTAAAACAACACTGAGCTACCACCTCACACTTATCAGAAATGAAAATGCTGGAGGGGAAAATAAAAATAGGTACATTATTGATCTAAGGAATGGTAGAGTAGTGAGCTGGTCTACTCATTCCATAGAACAATTTGGAACTATGTCTAAAGGGCATACCCTTTGACCCAACAGTGCCACTACTAGGTCTACATCCCAAAGAGGACAAAGAAAAAGGAAAATGACCTATGTATACAAAGATATTTATAGCGCCTCTTTTTATGGTGGCAAAGAATTAGAATTCAAGTGGATACTCATCGCTTAGGGACTGGCTAAATAAGTTATGGCATAGGATTGTGATGGAATACTAGTCTGTGCTAAAAGAAATAACAAGTGCAACAGTTACAGAAAAAAATATAGCAACACTTATGTGAACTGATACAAAATAAAATGAGAAGAACCAGGAAATCATTGTACACAGTAACATCAATGTTGTAATGATGATGAACTATGAAGGACAACTACTCTGATCAATACCATGATAAAATACAATTCCAAAGGACTCGTGATGCAAAAATGTGACCGACCACCAGAAATAGAAGTGATGAACTCTGAATGCAAATTGAGGTACAATTTTCTCTCTTTCTTCTTGCTTTTTAAATAAATATAAGTAATACGGAAAAGTATTTTGTATGATTCATATGTATTCTTGATATCATATTGCTTGCCTTCTCAGTGAGTGGGGAAGGTATTAGTAGGGAGAGAGAATTTGGAAGTTAAAAATTAAAAAGAAAAGTTTAGAAATAAATTATATTTTGAAAGAAAAAAGAAAGAAGAAAAATGGCTTCCTCTTGCAAATTAAATAATGTTCATACTTTCAACCTTCTAGTCTAACCTTTGAAACTATCTAAGATTACTCCCCTTTTTGTATTTTCCAAGGAAGACTATATAGATAACTCAGGACGCCAAACACACTCCCTTCTCTCACATTTTGTTTTCATTCAAACTGTTATCTCTTCCTGGGATAGCCTTCTCCTTCTCTGTTGAATTTCTACATATCCTTTAAAGCTCATATTAAATAACATCTCTTTCAAGAAGCCTCTAATCTCTATATTCAGTAATGACTTTCCCCTTCCAGATCTCATATGATATTTTGTTTTATAATTCACTAATATGCTTATCATGTAATATTTTGTATTATAGTTATTTATGTTGAAACATTGTAGTAGGAAGAGAAAAAATATGGAGGGCAGGAACCACATTTAGCATATAAACTTTTTAATAACCTAAGAATTTAAAAGAATATTTCTCACACTGTAGGTTTTTACTTGTTATTGTATGGGAGCCTATATTTCAGCACTTGATTTCTGAACTGAAGTATAAGATTTTACATTTATCTCAATTAAATTTCATCACACTAATTTAAATATAATTTCCCATTATGTCAATGTCACTCCAAATTAGAATTCAATAATCCAGATCACATTATTTCTCTCAGGTATATGTCATCCTCAAATTTATTAAGTCCAATATTTATGCTTTTATCTAAGTCATTGAACAAATATGTTTTTTAAACAGAGTACAACCCAATAAAGTAATAAAGAACTCAAATAGAGTTTTTCCTCAGGTTGCTAGTTGTTCTATTGTTGCTGAGACCAGCAAGTGAACCAGGTTTGAATCTACTTAAAGAAAATATAATTTAATAACTTAATCTACATCCCTATATCACATTCTCATTTCATAAAACATGTGGGAAATCCCTCTTTTGTTCTATAATACATCTTGATTATCTATTATTGTCCACAGTCACTATGTTATGTCTATGATTTAATATTTATTTTGTTACTAACATAGCTAAAGAACCTTTTTAAAGTTATATTTGGTATTTATTGAAAATCTTACTTTCTTAGAGAGATGTGCTTTGACTCCATATGCAAGTTCCAGAGACTGAATTAATGAGACAAATAATTAATCAGCTATAAACAGCCACTAATAAATATATATATATATTTACATATATATTAACAAATATTCACCAAGGATATACAGGTATAGCTCCCTAGATTCCTGTCCTTTGGGATGCTCCCAGGTAAGCAAAAACAGCTGTCTAGGGAATACCCACTTTGTCAAATCTTGATTCTTCATATCAGTTTACATAAGATTTACTTTTAAAAAAAGATATTGGTGCATTTAGCTTATCCCTGCTCAGGGTCTTCATGACTTAGGAGTACCCAGGTGCTTTAAATCATTAAGGACATGCAGCCTAATCAGCTCCTTGGGGAATATGATCTGGGCTGAATGAATGATGGCTATGACACATCTTTTACTGGGCTTATCTTTCCTAATAATATTCTATTAGGAGCTTGTAATTCCTTTATAGGCAGCTCTGGTTTCAAGTATATGCACACAGAGAGACATAAAAGTGCATATATGTCTGTATGTATCTATGTGTATGTGCACATATGTATATCTGTATGTGTTTTCCTTAGTTATATGCTTTCATTTCAATTATATATATACATATATATTCTTTTAGAAGAATATATGTGTATGGGGTGCTCAAGGAGGGGTAATATCTCTGGCATGGAGGGCTTGTTGTGCCCTTCTAGGGCAGCTTTCCAGCCACTGACCCTCACCTGACACCCAGCTCCCACTTGTGGCTCCTAGTAGCTGCTAGCATGCGGCAGCGGCCACACCCCGGGCAACGGCTTCGACAGGCTAAACCTTGTGAGGGTAGCCATCGGGTCTACGTCGACCCCTGGTGAACTAGGGCTTTGCTCACCCAGCATGTGAAGACTGCTTCGGCTGAACGGGCAGAAGAAACCAACAAGAAGGTTCAACGGCTGAGATGGCGATGCAGCGAGGCACTGTGGAGTGCTTAGGGTGTGTTGGAGCAAAAAAGACAACACAGCCATCCAATGCAGCTGAGGAAGTCTTTAGGTGTAACGACTTTTCATGCCAATGGACCCAGGCTTCCAAAGCCGAGAGAGTGGGACTGTCTCTGTGCATCAGCTTTTCCACTTAAATCTTCATGCACAGGTGTCTTTGTGCACAAAAACGCACAAAGACAATCGTCATCCTCAGTTCGAGAGACAACCAACAACAACAATTCTTTTAGAATATGATTGTGTCAATAAGCTCCTATATCATTTTCTTTAGTTCCCTTTCCCCTTCCTTCCTTATCTTAATTAATTGTGACTAGAATTCTTGAAAACTTCCTGGTCTCTTGAACTAACTTCATTTTGGAATATTAGGCCAAGATCTTCAAAATTAGGGTGCAGGGCTGCTAGATAGCACATTGGATAGAGCTCCAAGGTTGGAGTTGGGAGGAACTGGGTTCCAATCTGGCCTCAGACAATTCCTAGTTGTGTGACTATGGCAAGTCACAACTCCAATTGCCTAGTCCTTACCATTCTTCTGCGTTGGAACTGATATTTAGTATCAATTCTAAGAGGAAAGGTAAGGGTTTTTTTTTAAACTATAGGATGCACACCCTGCAGATGTGTAAGATCCTAGAGCTATAATAATTTTGAAATTTATTAGTATGATTTATTAAAAATTCATCCAATTTTTTTTTTCCAAGGAGAACAAACTTTGAGTCAAACTCAACAAAATTCTCACTAGGAAAACCAAATTCATTCCAAATGAAAGGAAATACAAAATTCCACAGCATATACAAATGAGTTCAAAGTTGAATGAGTACATATTGAGTCTTAACCCAAATGTGATCTGACACCATCCCTGTAAGACCATGACAGAGATAAACTTTTTTGCTTGGAAGTTTAATACATCTGAATGTGACCTATGTAAAGTCAAAGTTAAAAACAAATGTAAAAACAGTTAAAAGAACTATAATACCAAATTCTCAAATTCATTCATTTTAGAGAGTACAACATAATAAACTAGTTACCAAAAAATAATCTGCAGGTTTTTTTTTTAATGAAAATAACTCAAATATTGTTACAAGCTTTCTTTTGTGATATTGAATTAACTTAAAATGTAATTTTGTTCATTTTCCCAATGTAATCTTTTTTCCTGATGCATAATATAAAAACTGTTTAAAATGAGCAAATCCACAAAAGGACCTGAGACTTAAACAAAGACCACCCCAGAAACAATTTATTTTGTTAGAATATAGGAGCACAAAGTAAAAAGACAAATCCTAAAAATAAAATCCATCATATTTATCATTCTGGGAAGTTAGGTGGTCCAGGGGACAGAGGGTAAAAGCTTGGAGTCAGGAAGATTCAGCTTCCTAAATCAAATCCAGCTTTAGATATTTAATAGCTGTGTGACCCTGGATAGGTCATTTTACTCTGTTGACCTCAATTTCCTCATCTGTAAAATGAGCAAGAAAAGGAAATGACAAACTATACCATTATCATTGTCAAGAAACCTCAAATGGGGTCATGAAGAGTCAGACATACTGAAACAACTGAGAAACAATATATTTATCATTGAGATTCACAAATACTGTTACTTGTGGACATCAAAGATACTGTGTGTATATATGTATGAATGCATATATATGTGTATTTTGTATCTGTATATATTTTTTCTTAGTCAACTACTCTCATTTCCATCTTTCACATATATCATTTTAAAATATGATTATGGGTTGAGTCAAGATGGCAGAATAGAGATAGCAAAAGTTCACACCTCTGAAAACCTTTCCTTACCAATTGCAAATTAAATCCTCCTAGGGGAATGAAAATCAAACCTAACAACAAAACAGAGCGAAGGAACCCTCCTGGTGGAATCAATTCAAAAGGTACACCCCACAAAAGCCAAAATTCAAGAACACTCAGGTTTAAGGGGAAGGAAGAAGGAAGGTCCAAGGACCCCTCCCCCACCTAGGGCACTAAGCCTCCAGGGGCAGCGGGAACCTCTGCGCAGGCAAAGGCGCTGGTTTGGGGGGAGTACCTTGCAGGCAGGACTGTGCTAGGCACAGAGCGTCAAACACAGGTGGTGGGGAAGTAGCTGGAAAGGGAGTACAGATTGGGTAGCCTGGTCACAGGGGCAGAGACCATCCATTTTGCTCCCCCCATCCAGGAGGTTTTGGCCTCAGGGCACATCCAGCCCAACCCAGCTGAACTTAATCCTATCAAAAGTCTTCAGAGGTCAGGGAAGCTCAAGCTCCAACACCCATCCCCCACAGACTTCATTGAGAGATCTTCTGACAAAGCTCCAAAAGATGAGACTGACAGAAACCACCAAAACCAAAAAAAAAAAAAAAAAAATAGAGGAGCCAGAGCACAGACAAATATGAGGACTAAAGAAGAGATAAATATGAGCAAACAACAGAAAAAGAAGAAAGAAATTACAATAGACAGCTTCTTTACAGGCAATGAACAAAGAGAAAATGGAACAGAAAATGAGGAAGGAACATCAAGCAATAAAAAAGAAATACCAGTGAATTGGATACAGGCTTTGAAAGAACTCAAAATGCAATTCAAAACACAATTAAGAGAGGCTGAAGACAATTGGGAAAAGAACCTAAAAACTAAGATAAGTCATCTGGAAACAGAAAATAGTGTCTTGAAAGCCAAAATCAACCAGCTTGAAAATAAGGCAAAGGAGATGAATGATGAGGCAAAGGAGATGAGAGATGACGTTAAGAGAATGACAGATGACCTCCAAACAAAATCAGACCAGAAGGAGAAGGATGACCAAAAAGCCAGGGATGAAATCTAGTCTTTAAGAACCAGAATACACCAACTAGAATTAAGTGACCTCACAAGGCAGCAGGACACTATAAAACAAAATCAAAAGAATGAAAAAAATTGAGGAAAATAGGAAACATCTCATTCACAAAACAGAAGACTTAGAAAATCATTCCAGGAGAGACAACTTAAGAATCATTGGTCTACCAGAAGACTATGACAAAAGAAAAAGCCTGGACAAAATACTACAGGAAATTATCCAAGAAAACTGCCCGATATTCTAGAACAAGAGGGAAAAGTGGAGATTGAAAGAATCCACAGATCACTTCCTGTACTTAATCCCCAACTGACAACACCCAGGAATGTTATAGCCAAATTCAAGAACTATTCAGACCAAAGAAAAATATTATAAGCTACCAAGAAGAAGTCATTCAGATACCATCGAACCACAGTGAGGATAACATCCTCATCTGCATCCACACTGAAGGACCAAAAGGCATGGAATATGATATTCTGGAAAGCAAGGGAACTAGGTCTACAACCAAGAATCCACTACCCAGCAAAACTGACTATATTCTTACAGGGGAAAGTATGGTCATTTACCAAAATCAAAGAATTCCAAGAATTTGTAAAGAAAAGACCAGACCTGAAGAGAAAATTTGATGCCCATGCACTGAACTCAAGAGAATGATCTTGATTTAAATTTAAATTTAATTTAATTTAAATTTAAAATTTAAAAAGAGGGGAAAAAGAAAAACAAAACAAACAAAAAAAACTTTCTTTAAGAGACTAAATAAGTTAAAATGATATGTATCCTTATAAGAAAAGAGATATTTGTGTCATTGGTGAATCTTAAAAACTATTAAATTAAAATTAAATTAAATTTAAAAAATCACCTGGGCAGAATTACACTTAGAGGGAATAGTGACAAACTGTATAGGATGAAATGACAAGACATAACTATGTATTTAGATATATGTATGCATAAATACATATACATGTGTATATGTGTGTGTGTATATACACAACTAGAGCTAAAAAAAGAGGAGAACAAACGGACTGGTGGGGAGGGAAGCAGTACAAGGGAGGGAGAGGGTGGGGGTGTCAATGTGGAAATCTAGATCTATAGATCTATATCTCTCTCTAGATCTATTTCTATAAGGAAATAGAGATAGAGATAGAATAAGATGATAAGAGAGCTGAGTATTGAAGAAAGAATCAAGGTTTCTAAGAATTTTAAGTAAGGCAGAGCATTCTAGGAATTGAGGACAGCATTACAAATGTATAAAGGTAAAAGAGCATGGTAAATAAAGAAGTGTGAGAAATCTATAGTAACAGTAACAATAACTAGTGATCACATAGCATTTTGCTGGCAATGTCATTAAAATATTTTATTTTAATCTCAACTCTGTGATATAGATGCTATTATTATCCCTATTTTACAGATAAAGAAAATGAGGCAGAAGGCAGTTAAGTGAATTATCTAGGATCACACAACAAAAAATTATGAGTCAAGATCTGAGCTTAGGACTTTCTTCCTCATCCACTACCCTAGCCATTGTGCAACCTAGTTGCATACTTGAACATACACACATTAAATTATAAATGCAAAAATACATAAGCATATACATATTAATTTAGATATCTGCATCCACATATATAGGAAATGTGTGACTAAATGTATCTACACACACATATATACCATGTTATATATACATATGTGAAGGTGACCATCCGATCAGACTAGTATAGAGAATGTCTCTTCAAGAATCTGTTGTCTAAGTCATTGCAATTGTGTTTAATTCTTCATGACCGTTATTGGTGATTTCTTGGAAAATATTCTGGCATTATTTGCCTTTTCCTTTTCCAGATCATTTTACAAATGAGGGAACTGAAGCAAATGGGGTTAAATGATTTGATCGAAATCACATAGCTAATAAATGTCTGAGGCTAGGTTTGAATTCAAGTCTTCCTGATTCCAGGTCTAATGCTCTATTCACTATGCTACCTAGCTGCTGAATAATCTATTTCTACTAAGAAAATTATTTGGGACAATTCTTTAGTGCCTTCCTTAGGATCACACAGCCATTATATATAAGTATGTGCCTGAGGTAAGACTTGTACTAAAGTCTTCCTGTCTCTTGAGTTCATCTCTCTCCACGATGCAACACTATCTCTCATCAACTTACAAAAACACAGTGGCAGCTAGGTGGATCAGTGGATTGAGACTGAGAGCCAGGCCTGGAGTAGGGAGGACATGGCATCACACATTTCCTAGCTATTTGAACTTGGGTAAGTCAATTAACCCCCATTGCCTACCCCTTAGGCACTCTTCTGCCTTGAAACTAATACACAGTACTGATTTTAAGATAGAAGGTAAGAATTTTTTTAAACCCTTTCCTTCAGAATCAATGCTGTGTATTTTTTTCTAAGGCAGAAGAGTGGTAAGGGCTAGGCAATGGGGGTCAAGTGACTTGCCCAAGCCACACAGCTGCTCCCAGAAGGTAAAAATGAAAAAAAAATACATATACACATAAACTCAACATTCCTTTTTTTCTTTTGTGTTATATGCACTCTCCATCTTCTTGATTTTACTCCATAATGCAAGAATTGAACCAACAGGAAAAAAAAGAAATTTAAAAGACATCCTTCAATTCAATGAAGCATTTCTCAATTGCCCTATAATTATAAACCTAGAAAACTTAACCTGTGCTTGAATTCTCATTCATTATCTTAAATTGGGAATATTCTGGTAAATGTTTAATTAATGGCTCTCAAAAAAGATGATGCTCTAATCTGCATTAATAACAATTTCTCGTCACTTTCTTAAATATATACAATCAACAAAAGAAATAGCAAACTAATTCCTAATTTATCACATTTGCACATTTCCAAAACCTCACACTGAAATTGTAAAAATGAGTTCTCTACAGTTACTTTCAGTTGGCTCTGCTTTTAAGTCTTTATTCTTTGTTATATTCTTACAGCTTTCCTCCCATCTTGCTAGAGAAAACTTACTATTTCCTGATGCAGTGGGGAGTGGCTTTTATATCTGTCTATATAATGAGTAAACTGCATTTGGGGTGCTATCTTTACAGTGCCTATGGTTCTGGAACCAAACCATTCTTTTCATGGCTTTATTAATTAGAGGACTACCAAGGTCCTCTTCTACATTCCTTACTTAATTTCCATGCACCTGAATTTGAACAATCATAATTAACAGAGCAATGTCAATAAATAGAAAAACTGCTAACTCATGTTAGAATACATAGCTTCAAATATTTCCAATTACTTTTAATAATTGTGTGACCTTGGACGTGTCATTTACCTTTTGTGTTTCCATTTCCTCCTCTATGAAATGAAGGATATGAACTAGATGTACTCAGAGATCCATTCCAGATCTAAATCTATGATTATTCATTGTATCCAGTGCAGTCAGTCATCTCAGAGATGTGTTGGAGTTCTTTGTTCCTGGCAACTAGTTGTTAGTTTTTCAATGTGAGCATACCTCTGAAATCAACAAATACTACAAATCAGGTGTGATTTAATTTTGTTCATTGCCTAGACTCCAGAAAGTGATGGAGAAAATCTTAATGCAGATTAAACTTAAACTGAATAGTGATTTCATTCTTCCTCAATTTTATTTTTTTCTGGATTGTTAAAGATTTATTAATGTATGACCAAGTTGTCCCCAAAAGGAACTGCTTTCTGAAAGGTTTGCAAGAAAATGTTTAACCACAGACTTATTTCCTCTTATTGTCTTACATGCCAACACTAATGTAATCTCCAAACTAATCCTTTTGTATGTAATGCTACTATATATTCAATATGTAATTCATATCCCATATGTAGTTAATATCCCATATATAATTACATATTCTATATGTAATCTATTGCAAGGCATTCTTGACTATCCATGGATCCCCAAATAAAATGTCTGATATCTTTCACCAAAGCTACTCAGTTCTTCTGCACCTAAAGCTCCAGATGCCATTTATTAATACCTTACTGGGATTGAAGGTATTGTAGTAAAGTAGCCATGGGCTACCTGGGTTTTGATGCTTCCCTTCCTACATGAACTTTCTTGGACAATCATTACCATTGATTCTTTTGACCCTGGCAGCAGTCCTTCTCAAAGATGGTGGGGAAAGAGAATTAAGTAGTTTCCCCAGCTGCAAACTGCCAGGAATTAGTGACCTCTTTCTTTGTATGACCTTTCTAGTTCCAGCAATCAACCAATAAAAACAATTAATTATTGAATATCTACTATTGACTAAATCTTAGGGATTAAAATAAAGACAATCCTTCCTTCCATAAGCTTATGTTCTGTTCACTTAAACAATACAATTGTGTGTGTGCATACATACATACATATATATATGTATATACATAAATATATATAACTATGGGCTCTGACTTGGAGCATTAGCATAAGATTCTCTTCATGCAGAGAGTGGAGAGAATGGTGACTTGATAGTCTGTGCATGAAAGATGGGCAGAGTTCACATAAGATTTCGGAAAAGAAGAGATATTTTTGTTTCTTCATTATTTAAGAGAGAACACATGATTCTATATTCTGGGGAGAAAATAAAAAGACTTTTGAGAGCATACATGTGGGGAAAAGATACCACTTCAGGATATTCCTGATTTTCACCTTGCCTCCAAATAAATTTCAGGGAAATTTCCCTTCTATATGATTGGGCACTTTCAGTGTCTCTGAGATATCTTGTTCCTAGTAGGAGATCTCATTTACTATGTGTATTATTTGATATATGCTAATATGTTTAATTTCTCTGATTTCTTTAAAGAAGAATCAATTGCTCTAGACTAAATATTTAAAAGAACAGATAGAAAAAAATTATATTTGAGTAGCCCTAGTAAAGGAGAGTAATCAGCTTCATAGACTCCATTTCTGCTCCTTTCTAGGCAGTGATAAAAATCTCTCTTCAAGAGGGTTAGGCAAAATCCCTGACATATCTTATCAGAAACTCCCCACTAGCTAAATTATAGACAAACTAATGTAGCCATATGCATAACCTACATGGGTAAAACACATAACTTTCCCCCTAAATACTCATCACCTGTTATCTTCCTATTACTGTAGAACACATCATTCTCCCATTCCCTCAGATTTCCAAGGTAGGTGTAATCCCTGACTCCTCACTGTCTCTTAATCCCTTCTTAGATTATATATGGGGCTCTAATCATTCCTTCCTTCGACTATTACAATAGCCTTCTGGTGAATCTGTCTGTCTCATGTCTCTTGCCACTCCAATCCATCCTCCATTAAGCCATCAAAGCAATTTTCCTAAAGTGTGGATTTGACTGCATCACCCCCCCCACACACACACACAATAAAATCCAGTGGCTCTTTATTACCTCCAGAATCAAATACCGAAATCTGTTTAGCATTCAAAAACCTTCATCACCTATTCCCCCTCTTACCTTCCCCTGATTCTTTCAGCCTGTTGTTTTTCAATCATTCAATCATGTCTTACTCTACATGGCTACATGGGCCACATCAAACCAATACTGTCCTTAGGATTTTCTCAGTATGCCATTTCTTTATCTAGTCCTTCTTGGACCCTACTGACAACCATTTATGACTTTTTAATCCAGTGTCACTGGCCTCCTGGCTATTCCACGAACAGCTCTATCTCCCAACTCTAGATATTTTTTCTTTGTCAGTCCCCTATTCCTAGAATGCCCTCCCTTCTCATCTCTACCAATTGGCTACCCTGACTTCCTTGAAGTTTCAATTGATATCTTATCTTCTATAGGTATCACTTCATTCTAATATTAATTCTAATAATAATAGTATCCTCTTGATTCTAGTACCTTCCCTCACGTAATTATTTCCTTTTCATCCCATATATAGTCTGTTTATTCATATCAGTTTGCTTGTTATCTCCCCCCATTAAATTATGAACTCCTTGAGGACAGAGACAGTCTTTTGCTTCTTTTCTATCCCCAATGCTTATCACAATGCATAGCACATTGTAGGTGCTTAATAAATGTTTACTGACTGATATATATATATATATGTGTGTGTGTGTGTGTGTGTGTGTGTGTGTACAAAAATATGTGTTTATATGTATATGCAAAATATAAATATATATATATATATAGAATCAATTAAAAGCATCTAAAAACAAGTTGGAGAAATAGGCATTAATAGTTGTGGGAATCAGAAAAATCTTTGTCTAGAAATGGGTGCTTAAGTGACATTTCAAAGGAAATAAAGAATTCTGTGAGGCATAAGTGAGAAGGGAGTATATTCAGGCAGTGGAGAGATTTATGATGAAAGAGGGGTGTATAAATAAATAGCAATCTTCAGGACATTTTTATTTCCAAAGATATTGGAATCATTTGCAATTTCTTTTCCAATTTTTTTCTTTATGCAGGCAGAAGTTAAATAATTTGCCCAAGGTCACCCAGCAAGTAAGTATCTGAAGACAGATTTGAACTCTGGTCTTTCTGAGTCTAGTGCCATTTTTCTTATCCACTGTACTACCTAGTTGCTCTTTATGCACAATGGGCATTTCATTAGCAAAATTTGATGGAGTTTTTCACCATTAATTTTGGCTTTACTTTCAGCCCTAGTAGTAATATAGGAGGCATCATGCCATAACGGAAAGGTTATTAGGTCTGGAGTCAGAAGCTATTGCTTCAAATAATAGATCTTATATTTGCTTAACTGTGCCTTAGGCAAGTCACCTGTCTTCTTTGAGTCTTATTTTTCTCAAATATAAAATGAGGGAGTTTAGACTATAGATCAGTTCCAAGTTCCTTTGCCTTTAAATCTATGATCCTATTATCTTACAAGGACTTCTTCCAGCTTTAAACCTATGATCTTATGAACCAATAAATGGCTATCCTGCCTTGAACATGGGATACTATATACCAAGGGTATTAGCCCTACATGCTCTTTAGTTTCCATTTTATAAAAATATTCTAATAGGTCTAAGATCAGATTTTGTATATGCTGATTTTGTATCATCATAGTATGAACAAGGAAGGTTGACTTGTAATCAAGTCATCCTTCCTGGTTCATCCTATATGATTTTTGTTCACTACAGGATATACACTAACAGTTGGGGTTCCCACATTTTCTTGACATCTCAAGAATTCTAATGGAGCACCTGGACTGTCCACCTATTATTCCTTACTCTCACTATATGATGATCCAATTTATTTCAGTATTATGCATTTCTTTGATGATGTACTTTGGTCCCTACTTTGAGAGAATATTAGCAGAGGGGGAAATAGAATTAGATAGTCACCATATAAATGAATATAATTGGCAAATACTAGAATTTTATTGTGTCTTTCTGACAGATGGAGGCCAAGATACACAGACACCCTTTTATCTTGAAGAGGAAGAATTGTAATTCCTTTATCTCCTTTCTCTGTGGATTAGAAATGATTTCTCACTGCACCGTTAATTTTAACTGTTATGTACAACCTTACAAGCAATAACCATATACATTTGGGCAATTATTCCCAAAGATAGTATTTCATTTGAGAATCTTGTATCTTAAGTATCTGTTCCAGTGAAAAAGACTGTGTTTAAAATATATGGAAACACTATTTGTATTTAATCATACTACTGGGAGTAGTTATAGTAGCTTAAGTAGATGCAGACAGTTTAAAATGCACAGATTGTTACTGCAACCTAACTTGCCATGGGCATTTTTCCCTGTAGATTCCTAAAGTGCTGAATAAATAAGGTACATTTCTTCAGCATTTGGCCAAATGTCTGTGTCATGCATGTTACATTGGGAGGCCGATTAAAACTCCTTATGAAATCCTTCTTCAATTCTCTGTGGAAAGCATACATGAGAAAGAAATAGGAGGCGGGGAGGTTTTTCTGTGAGAGTATACACACACATACAGATACACACATCTACTGTGACATCCATTGTATTCACCTACATACTCAGTTCCTTTTATATTATAATGGGAGTTTGTAGGAGGCTCACTCCCTCACAGTTGAATATTGAATGATCAAAAGTCTTGTATGTGTGCTGACAATGTGCTGGGTAATTCAATTCCTTACCAGAGTTACCCACAAGGAGAGCAAAAGAAGAAAATTCTGTCATATTTGAAGTATGGCAACTTCCTCTCTCTCTTGCTATTCTGGCTCTAAGGGCCATGAAGATAGGCATTCTTCTGGGGTTGGCCAGAGATAATTTTTTTTTAAACTGTGAGACTTTCTTCCCTTTTTTAACTGCCTAATTTGATCCTCTGTTTGGGTTGAGGTTGGGACAGGGGGAGACAGAATATTATAATATTGCAACCCCCTGTACTATAGCAACATAGATATATAACATCCCATATTTTGGGGAAGATGTTTTTTAGGTCCCATCCCCAAATCATAGGATAAGGGGACACATGTCAGCTACAATCTGCATCAAGGGCATATATAAATGCCTTGAAGGCAGCAATACTTCCTTTTCTTTATATCCGCAGTGCCCATGACATAATTAGTACTTAAGGGCTACTAAATAAAACTGAAATCTCATAAAAATGAGATCATCAAACTCTGTATATATTACATCATAAACTACTTAGTTAATTCGTAATGTCTCTTAAACAAATCCCTTTCTTTCTCCTCATATAGTTACCATCTTGATAAAAGCCCTTGTACTCTCACAACTAGGCTATTAAATTAGCCTTCTAGTTGGTATTCCCCTTCAAGTCTTTCCTAATTTCAGGCCATTTTTCATTCTCTCTCTCTCTTTCTCTCTCTCTCTCTCTTTCTCTCTCTCTCTCTCTCTCTCTCTCTCTCTCTCTCTCTCTCTCTCTCTCTCTCTCTCTCTCTCTCTTCTCTCTCTCTCTCTCTCTCTCTCTCTCTCTCTCTCTCTCTCTCTCTCTCTCTCTCTCTCTCATATATATATATATATATTTATTTATTTATTTATATATATAATTATATAAAACCCTTACCTTCCATCTTAGAGTCAATACTATGTATTGGATCCATAGGAGAAGAGTAGTTGCTAGGCAATGAGTCACAAAGCTAGGAAGTGTCTGAGGTGACCTCCTGTCACTGGGCCTAGCTCTCAATCCACTGGGCCACCTCACCACCCCTACACTTCCATATATTCTATGAGCCATCTACCTAGATTCCTTACTGTTCTTCACACTTTGCATTTCATCTCCTGACTCTATACTTTTGTCCTGGAAATCTCCTGTGCCAGTAATCACTCACTTCTTACTCCTAGCTTCCTTTGGTTCTTTCAAGACTCAGCTCAAATCCCACTTTCTGCCAGAATCCTTTCCTATTCTCTTCTCTTCTAATAAGTAATAAATAATAAATACTTGTATGTTAAAGGACAATATATTTCTGATCTATTAAGGACTTCAGAGAGTATCTACTCTGACCCCTTCATTTTACGTATGAAGAAACTGGGGTTGAGATCAATGATTTGTTCCAAGTTATAGAGATTATGATTATAAGAAGTAGGATTTGAACTCAAATCCTCAGACTCCAGAGTCATTCCTCTTTATACTCTTCCAAACTTCCTGACTACTCTGAACTTGAAAAATGGGATGGACATAATTTTAAATAAATAGGCAATTTTATAGATAAGCAATCTTAAAGATAAGATGAAGATTCAGTCAGATTCCAAAGACAATAAATGAAATGCTGCTAGAAGAGTATAATTCTGAGGTGGAAGAATATGAAGCTGGATAATTTATAGCTGTAAATATTTTTTTAATCTTTTACTAAAAAATCCTCAATCTCTCACCTAGACCAGCCCGTTCATTCTCATGCCTACATCTAAAGGCAGAACCTTTTATTGCTATTTATGTGATGTCTCAAATAAATTCAGTTCAATTTCAACAGTAAGTACTAAATATCAGTGTTTGGCGCTGGGGGTACTCAAGTAGAAAACAAAGACATCACTGAAGAAGCTTACATTCTATTTAAGGAACTTACAGCTTAGTCCACGTCCAGGCAAGATCATATATTAGCCCAATTTTGCTCTCGATTTTGACAGCAATATGTCACATGGCAAAGTGAACAGATTTTCCATTGAATAGTTCAATGTCCCATACTCAATGCTAAAAGAGTACAAAATGAAAGGAACAAATGTGCAAATTATTATTCCTGACAGACATTGTTTGATTTAGGTAAAGACCCACTTATATATCTAAAACAACCAAAAACAATAAAATTGCAGCCTGAGCAGCCCTTCCAGGAGATTCCTTGTGCTCATCATCCTGGCTCAGAGTTACCCTACAGCCTTGGTTGAAAGGAGAACTTCATTCTTTTTTTTTCCTTCAAATGAGAATTTAGACTAAGGGAAAAGAAACCTTTAAAATCTTTGCTCTCTATGTGCCTGTGAAAAAGGAAAAATTCCAAGATGGAGTTGCTAGTTGATGTTGGTGTGGATCTAGATAGCCTTTGCAATCCTTATAAAGTTTACTGGTCTTTTGGGGATGGCATTTATGTCACAGATTATGTTTGGGGGAGGTGAGATTTTTAAAATGTGAAAATAATTGTTTTTGCTGCTAGAATTGAATTTCAACAGGAAATCTGAAAACAAACAAAAAAAATATCCCAGGATGACAGGCAGATGGGTTTCATAGCTATAGTTAAGAGTTGTTTATTTTGTTTCAGATTTTTTGGTAGGAAGAAGGAAGGAAATTAGAATCTATTAATTATGTTCTATGTGTCAAGCACTGTACTATGCTTTTTTTACAAATATAACTTCATTTGATCTTCACAAAAACAGTTGGAAGTAGCTACTAATATTATCCCCATTTTACCATTAAGGAAACTGAGGCAGTTGAGAAGCTACGCAATTTGCAGAGGATCAGCCAGCCAGTTAGTATCTGAAATTCAATCATAACTTGGTTCTTCTGCACTCCAGCTCCAGTGCTCTAGGCTTTGTACCATCTACATACCTCTAGAATATGCACAGAGAATCCTGGACAATGTAAGTATCATAAAAATCAAGAGAATTAATTTGTTTTTAATAATAGGGGAAAAGAATAAATATTCTAGGTGTGTGGGACAAATAAAGAGTTTCAATTTCTGGGGGAAGATGCAGGGAACTGGGCAGTACAGTGAAAAAAGTGCTGGGCCTGGAGTCAGGGAAGACTCATCTTTTTTAGTTCAAATCTATTCTCAGATTCCTCATTGTGTGACCCTGAACAAACGACTTAATTCTGTTTGCCTCAGTTTATTATCTGCAAAATGGACCAAGAAAGGAAATGGCAAACTACTTCAATAACTTTCCCAAGAATATCCCAAATGGAGGCACAAGAGTTGGACAGATTGAAATGATTGAACAACAAAATACATATACATATATATATATATGTATGTATCTACACACGTATAGACACATACATATATAATGTCAATACTTTAATAAACTACCTCTATGCTTCAATAGGTAGAATATAAAAGAAGAAATAGGAATTGTTAATCTTAAATCTTTATGACCCAATCTTCTACAAAATATTGAGAAATTAGCTAACTTCATAATGTGATACCTTTAAAAAAGTGATAGAGAATTGTTTCAAAGAATCCTGGGAAGATTGGATAAACTAATACAGGGTAAAATGAACAGAGTCAGGATAATTCATACAGTAATCACAACATGGTAAAGAAAAAACATTTCAAAAGAATAAAAACTTTTTATCAATGAAATGACAAACCAGTGTGCTATA
The DNA here is from genome assembly GCF_027887165.1 of Monodelphis domestica. Classification (NCBI taxonomy): domain Eukaryota; kingdom Metazoa; phylum Chordata; class Mammalia; order Didelphimorphia; family Didelphidae; genus Monodelphis; species Monodelphis domestica. The sequence goes on from NC_077234.1 coordinate 213,159,660, forward strand.
AAGGCTGATAATGAGGCATTCTTTCTCCAGCTCCCAACAGAAGTTATGGACTCAAGTGATAGAATAAGAATCCATTTTTGGAAATAGAAAATTATAGGTTTGTTTTTCTTGATTCCGCTTATTTACTTTAAAGGTTTGCATTTTTAATGGAGGAAATTATGGAATAATGGGGGAAAAGGAGTGAATAAGAGGAGGAAGAAAAAGAGAAAGAGGAAGAAAAGAAATAACAATAAGAACAAGATGAACAAAAAGAGGAAGAAGAAGGAGAAGAAAACAAGAAGAACAAGAACAAGATCAAGAAGAACAAAGAAGAACAGAGAAGAACAAGAGAAAGAGGAAGGAGAAGGAAAGAAGAAGATGAAAAAGAAGAACAACAAGAACAAGAACAAGAACAAGAAAAACAAGAAAGTAAAACTCCTTAAAGAAAATTAAAAAAATAGAACACAGAAAAATCCATAGGGGAAAGAGGCAAACAGAATAGTTTTGACAATAACATTTTGCATTTTATCAAAGTGCCCACTATGTATCATTCACTATCATGGAAGCTTCTAATACAAAGTTAAAACTGAAATTTTCTGGGGGACAGCTGGGTAGCTCAGTGTATTGAGAGCCAGGCCTAGAGACAGGAGGTCTTAGGTTCAAATCTGGCCTCAGACACTTCCCAGCTGTGTGACCCTGGGCAAGTCACTTAACCCCTATTGCCTAGCCCTTACCACTCTTCTGCCTTGGAACCAATACCCAGTATTGATTTCAAGATGGAAGGTAAGGGTTTAAAAAAAACTGAAATTTTCCCTATGCTAGAGGAGTTTACATTCTATTGGAGAGAAGCTTGTTCTAGTAGAGTATTTCTTCCCTTGATGTAGATTGAAGCTCATTTCTACTTTCTTATCATGGGTGATCAATGTTAAGGCTGTGAAATCCCCCAGATTCTCAGGTTGCTAAAATCTAGCCAGGGAAATAGCATGTAGATACATACAAGATATTTGCAAAGAAAATACAAAGTAATTTCAAGATCAGTACTTACCTCAAGGAAATCAAGAGAGTTCTCATGCTAAGGATTACATTACAGCATTACAGCTGGACTTGAATAGAACCAGGGATAGAGTTAAAGACATAGCTTAGAGTTTGGTCTGTACAAAATAAAAGAACTCAGAGATAGAATGTTATACACAACAGTAACTAGGTTACTTTGATGTGATAAGCCTGAAAGCAAGGTGGAGTCTTTTTTTTTAATGTCTTTCAATGCCAAAAAGAAGAATTTAATGACCATGGAATTGGATAGCTAGTTGAGTAAGGTAACCATATCGCCATGACAGCTGCTAAAGATGAATAATGAGCTCACCACAGAACTGAGTAAAGCTAGATTCTCTATTAGTGCCAATAATGAACCCCCTGAGGTGCTCTCAAGTACTTGAATTCACACTATTCAAAGTTACAATTATATAACAAGTAGTAATTAGTTCCAGGCTAATGTGCAGTGCTTATTTGAATGATGCCACCACTTCAGGGGATCCATTATTCCCACTAATCAGGACCTAACCATGGAAATAAAATAATGGGATAGATTGCATTTGGGAAATTTCAGTCAGATGTGATGTCCCATATCTGTACTTTCTACGAAAAAGAAGACTAAAGCTGATGAATCACTTAAACCGAGATGGGAGGGAAGGCAATGAGGAGAGTTCTGAACAAAAGGGCAAAAGTCAATTGAGTGAACTCACTCAACAATAAGTTTCAGTAATAAGTTTCACACCAATATGGGAAGATTCTAGGAATGGTGAAGGGAAACCAGTGTATTGAACAGTAGATAAAAGATTCTGTGCTGATCAATGACAGAATCAAGCTCATGAGTAATAACTATCTTTGAGGCTGAACAAAATAAGAAAACTCATTCAAAAAAAGAAAAAATAAAAAGTTATGCAATTTATTTTGTTATGTGTTTTTGTTTTGTTTTAACAGTGGAGCTCAGTTTAATTGCAATGATCATTCTAGGTCCAAAACATGACCCTGTTCTTTTAATATTCATTAATTTATTTTGAACTAGAAATTCTTTCCCTCCCCCCACCCATTCACAAAGCAAGCATTCATACATATGAGATCATATAAAACATATTCCTGTATTAGACATGTTACAAAAATAAGCAAGAAAAATAAAGTAAAAACAAAACTAATTCAATATGGACTCAGAGTTCATCAGTTCTCTCTGGAGGTTGAGATCACAGCGGTTAAGCCTTTCAGTGTCGATTGTTGTTACTGTGTACAATATTCTCCTGGTTCTTCTCACTTCACTTTGCATCCATTCATATATAAGACTTCTCAGTTTTTTTGTTGTCCTTTGTTTTGATCTGGAAACATCCCCTTTGTCATTTCTTAAAGCACAATAGTACTTCATAACAATCATGTGCTGCAGCTTGTTAGGCCATACATCAATTGATGGACTTGTCTGTTGCTAATTCTCTACCTTTCCAAAATAGCTGCTACAACTTTTTGTACCTATAGGTCTCCCCCCCCCCCCCCCGCTTTTTTATCACTATAGGCTACAAATCTAGTGGTAGCATTGCTGGGTCAAAGGAATTGCACACTGTTTTAAACAATCCTATGGACCTAACTTTGAATTCTGATCTTTGGGATTCTATATCTATAAAATAAGGAGTAATACAAGATTAGCACTAAGTTCTCTCCCAACTCAAGCTCCTAGGATTCAAAACTGATCACCAGTGTTCAGAACCATCTTCTTAATACCATTCTTCTCCTAGTGGTGGTATATGGTCACAAATATTAATTCTAGTAATTAATTCACCACAATACCCAAAGAATCAAAGTTGTAGAAAACCCAAAGGCAATGTAGAGAAAAATAATTGCCCAAGTAGTTTTCTGAGGGATATCATCCAAATAATGTTTCATTGGAAAAGGAAAGATTAAGAAAAATAAAAAGATAAGGAAGCAGGTCAGTCCTAGTGAGAGCAAAAGATAACAGATGAATAACCTGAGTGTTGTACCAGAAAGTGAAAGAAAGGCCTAGAGTATGCTAATTGGATTCTCTTTTGAGACTCTATGAGAGTAATATTTTTGACCAAATTCTTTTTGGGAAGCAAACTAGGAGCAAGTTAGTATCCTTTGCATCTTAAATTAAACATTTTTCAGTCTATTAGGCACCATCTAAAAAACTGAAAGTGTCATCTCTTTATGTAAATGTGTTTTATAAAAAGTAAACTGAGAAGATAGGGAAAGTATTTGTAGAATTTGAACACTAATGATCAGAAATAAATTATATTTTGGATAGCAACACCAATGAACTATAATAACAAAGTTGAGACTAAGTACTAATTAACAATATTCTATTAAATAAGAGACTAAAACTTAGTCATTGAAATGTATGTATGAAACATAGAACAATGATAATCAGAAAAGGAGGGAGGGAGTGGAAAAAAGTGGAAATAGAAAGTTTAAAAATTACTGCCATTGGGTGCATCTGGGTAATGCAGTGGATTGAGAGCCAGGCCTAGAGACAAGAGGTCCTAGATTCAAATCTGACCCCATATACTTCCTAGCTGTGTAACCCTGGACAAATCACTTAACCTTCATTGCCTAGCCTATACCCCTTTTCTGCCTTAGAACCAATACACAGTATTGATTCTAAGATGGAAAATAAGCATTAAAAAAAAAACAAAAATATTGCCATAGTTACATTTAAGAGAGCATTAATCTAACCATTATCTTAACTTTCATAATGAATTTTTTCAATTTATTTTATTAGTGAATATTTATTTTCCCTTTAGAATATATCATAAGATTCAGAGTGGAAGTTTATAGGGTCTAACATATAGAAATTTGCTTAATATTCACCTTTTGGGAAAAACGTCTAGACTACTAAGTAAGTGATGATAATCATTTTGAGAACACTAAATAGCACTATTTTATAGATATATGTTGTTTTCTTCCAATAGAATTTAAGCTTCTTAAGCATAAGTACTACATTTATTTTCAGTACTTGTGTGTGGGTCTATGTGCATTCGAAGTCAATTTATAATGACAAAGATTACACTCAATAAATGCTTGTCAAATTGAATTGGCAGGTGTAAAGGATTCATGAAGACACTTTCCACAAATCTGTAGAGTACTTGTCTGCTTTATGGCTCTGCCATATGAAAGCACAGGTTATAATAATATAAATATAATTATATAATTATATGTTTTCTGTTCATTTTTAGTGATATGGTTAATTTTGTTGATGGTCTTCCTATTACTGAACTATCCCTGAATTCCTGATATAAAACTATATGGTTATAGGGTATGATCCTTATGATATATTGCTGTAATCTTCTTGCTAATATTTTATTTAAGCTTTTTGCATCAATATTCATTAGAAAGATTGGTCTAGGGTTTTTTCTCTGCTTTTTCAGCCCAAATAGTTTATATAGTAATGGCATTATTTGTTCTTTAAATATTTGGTAAAATTCACTTGTGAATCCAACTGTCCAGGGCCTTTTTTCTGATATGAGATTGTTTAAGTATTCTAATTGCTCTTCTGTTAATCTGGTCAATTTTTACATACATGTATATATATATATATATATAAATATATATATATATATTTAAAACATTCCTCTTTTTCACTTAGATTATCCCATATATTATCATATAATTGGACAAGATAAGTCCTAAAAATTTCTTTGATTTCCTTTTCATTGTTTGTGAATTTACCTTTCTCATTTACAATACTGTTAATTTGGTTTCCTTCATTATTTTTTAAAATTAAATTGACCAATAACTTATCTATCTTATTGGGTTTTTTTTTATAAAACTAGCTCCTTATTTATTAGCTGAAAGGTTTTCCTACTTACAATTTGATTAATTTCTCCTTTTATTTTTCAGTATTTCTAATTTAGTGTTTAACCAAAGATTTTCAAATGGTTCTTTTTCTAGTTTTTTAGTGCTGTGCAAAATACACTGATCAACTCTTTCATAATATCCATATTTGATAAGCATGTCATCTATGTTTATGCAAAATATAAAGTTAAAAATGAATAGAAAAATATCAAGAGGCATCATTGATTAGAATCTTTCCTACAAATGGACATCAATCCATTAATCAATATACCTTGAGTCTGTCATTTAACTAGTTCCATGTCTATATAACTATGCTTTCAAGTAATCTTTTTTTCTACAAGATATTACAAAAAGCTTTGTCACATTCCTTACTCTAATCTGTTCATACTATTTATATGTAATTCTTCTGATCTATCAGTTTAATAACCTTGTCAAAAAAGATAAGAATAATTTAGAGAGATTTGTTCTTAACAAAGTCTTTAAGACTCAGTGTCATGGGATCATCCTCACTGACATCTTTTCCCTTTTTAAGTAACACATTCTTTTGGTTCTATAATTTAAAAAGAATCAGTGTTAAGTTCACCAACCTATAATTCAAAGAAAGTTCAAGTCATTTTGGAGGCAATAAAACATGGAGGAGAGAATAATCCTCCAAATCTGGCAATATGTATAGCAACAATTAACATTCTACATTGTCTCAATAAATGAATATCGCCTAGCCTGAAAGAACTATAAACTTTGTTACTAAAATACAATAATGTAGCTTGGGTGATGATAACCAGAGACCCACTCATGGGTACAAAATTTAGAGAGTTCTGACAGAATAGGTAATTCTTAAAAAGTATATTTATCATGCATATATTTTTTATTTCCTGTTCTATGTATATCATTTTCCCTAAAAGAATGCGAACTCCTGGAAAATTTTGGCTCCTAGAACAATTTCCAGTATACATTAGGAGCTTAATGAATGCATTTTTATAGTTAATGAATTGTTGCACTAAGGCAGCTTTTTGGGGGTTTCATTAAAGCCTCCTATTATCTTTTCCATTTCAGAAAGACTTCTATGAGGTTTTCCACATAGTATCCTCTGTGTCTGTGTCTGTTTCTAAGTTGCCCCAAGGTCTACCACCAAGGGTTAGTATCACATTGGGTTAGAGAGTCTTCTATAATGATTGTGTATCTTAGTTCCAATAGTAAATGTGTGCTCAACAATTTTCTGAGATCAGTCTGCTTCAAAGACTAGGAACATGACAGCAGACAGGATTCCATAATCAATGGTGATTTTAAAATGTGCAACCACAAAGTTCTGAAGCAGAATATATGAAAATAGGATAACATATATCAATGCCTTTAGACAAAGAAGCTCTGGCACATGTTGTGGACTCAGTTTTGTTAATATAACTCATGATGGTATTTAATTTCCATTGCAGTTTTACATTTTTGTTACTCTGTATTTCTCTTTCTGAAAACGAAATTCCAAGAAGTGTTTAATCTGGGTGTGTGCTTCAGAGTACACACTGAACCTAAGGGAGTTTAAGGAGACCCCATTAATATTGACTGCATGACTAGAGAGGAGACAGAATTATTTATTCAGGGAAAAAAACAATTTTGTGATTATAATTGAATTTAAACTAATTTTTTTAGAGATTTCTCCTCTCCCTTACAATGAAGTCATGATAATTGGAAAAAGTCATACTTAATGACAGATTCTGGACATATTAATGGAAAATCACACTGATTTTTTAAAAAATCAAGGACCCAACAACCTCAACAAATTTGCAAGAAGATATTGATTACCTATTATCAATCTAAAAAGACCGGGTTTGATTTCCATCTATAATTCATCAACTTTCATAAATAGTGTCCAAAATACTGTTATATTCTGAGGTAACTTTCCCAGGCACCACCTTCCCACCATCATTACTGAATATTTATTGACTTTATGTCCCATGAACCATAAGAAATGAAGAGCAGGTTAATTTTTTTTCTTGGAAAGTATTACATGAAATTATGAAGAGTAAAATGAGCCAAACCAAAAGAACACTATATATAGCAACAGAAATATTGTTTGAGGAATAATTTGTGCATGTCCACCTCCAGAGAAAGAACTGATTAATAGAAATAGGCACTCTATGTATATATGTCTTTTCTCTAGTGAAGGGAGGGAGGAAGGAAAATGCCTAGGAATTTTAATGTAACAAAGAAAAAATAAATTTAAAAAGCAAGAATAAAATGAAGCCAAGAAACATAAACTGCTATAACAGTTTATATGATTCTTTCTGATATATTGTGAATGGCATTTATTCTTAAGGTGCCCTAATTTTTAAAGAATCTGCAATCTACACCCATGAATGCAAGCAAGTTGAAAAACCCTCAGCAATGTGATCAGAGGTTGGCATATCTGATCTAGTGAAATTTAAAGTTTTTCCTACTTGTATTCTCCTGACCTTGTTGCTCAAATCTATTTGCCTGCATATGCACAGTACTGATTTTAAGTTTTTCTTTTAATTTTTTTGACATGTGGTATTATAGTCTCTTTAGCCTTGTCTTATGTCATTATGAATGTCATATTTGGCTTAGTCAAAATATGCCTTTGCAATACTTCTATGGAAAATTCACATAAGAAGGAACCCTATAATATTTCATCTAAAAAAATAATTTCCCCAGTTTTAGTGCCACAAAGTTAACATACTCTGTTGTAGAAACAGAAATATGTTCATGAGAAGTATTCTTTTGATAACCTTTAATCTTCACTAAATGCCTTAGTCTTCAGTGAAACACAGATGGCAAGATGCATTTAGTTTCACTAGACTATGAAAAGAATATAATATTCTTGATATGGCCCTACCACATGCCTGTTCAGGACTTGATATTGTTTGTTTCAACATAGAAACATAATTTCTATACATAAAAAATGCAGCAAGTGGATCCACAGGCATTTTTTAATCCTTCAAAGCCCTGAAAATATGCCATGTCCTCACAAATCTTTTCAGGTTCCCAGAAGTGATCCACACTGAATTGGTTATTTACAATTTTTTAATGTAGATCTAAATGAACAACTTGATGCTAACTTTTACTGTTATTTCATCATTATTACTAGAGTAGATATTATTTTGAATAATATCAAGTAATTAAAAAAATAAAATCTGACTGACAACATAACATACTCTCATTTCTTTTTCTTTGTTGGTCTAGATTTTGGTGTCACTGGAGTAGAGAACTACCACTTAAAAAAACTCTCTATCAGAACAGATTTGTAAGCATATTTCCAGCAACAGAGGAGTTGATTCTTGCCAGTAAGTTCATTTCACTGTTGGGCAAGTGGAACTTCCAAAAAAGTCCTTCTTATATTGAACCAAAATTCCACCTTCTTGAGACACGTACCAATTAATTCTCCTTCTCTTTGGGGAATCACATGATGTCAATAACTATGTTCCTCCTACATATGCTCAACTTACTTACTTCCTTTGAGGGCATTACACTTCTATTAATGAAGCCCAATATTACGTTATCATTTTTGCATCTATATCTCACTACTGACTGATATTGAACTGTTAGTCTGCTAAAACTCAAAAGGCTTTTTCAAATGAGTTGCTATTACATAACATATCTTCCATAGTTTATTTATGTAATTTGAACATAAATATAAGACAATTCTATTTCATATCATTGGTTTCAACCACTCCTTCAATCTCTCAAGATCTTTTTGCATCCTAATCCTATTGTGCAGTTAATTATTATAGCTGTCCCTCCCACTTTGAATCATATGAAAATAAATTACATGTCTTCTGTTATTCTCTTCCAAATAATTGATAGCAATGTTAAACAGAATAGGGTCAAGGAAAGTCATGACTTTTACCTTAAATACTCCTTACAAAATCCAGTCTTTCTACATGTGCAATATATTCCCTCCCATATTCTCCTGCAGATTGCATCCATAAGCATATCCCCTTCTCCCTTAAATCTTTAGCCTCTTCCTCTCAACTTGTTCCGTACCTACTGCTTTCATATCTGTACAAGTCTCCCCTAATCCCCTACAGTAAACCATATCATGACCTCAAGCTATCTTATATCTCCCATTCTTACTTTCTCTTATTCATTCCTCAATTTTCAATGTGGATAGAGCATAGGTTGTGGAATAAAGAAGACAATTCAAATCTGATCATTTAAATAATAATTTTCTAAACTGTAAAAAGGGAATAATAACAGTACTTACCTCACAGTGTTGGTATAACATCAAATGAAGCAATATTTATAAAGTGCTTATCACAGTGCCTGACAGTGAGCACTATGAAAAATTCTTATTCCCTTCTTTTCCCTTCCCTATCTAGCACTTAAACTTACTTTCCTCAAAGTTACCAATGAGTTCTTAATTCAGTAGGCTGCCAAATTCTCAACGGATGTGTTCCAAAGCCTACAGTGAGTGTTTGAAATTAGATATAAATAAATACCTGCTGACATCAAATATAATGAAATTTTCTTATAAATACATAATACAAAAAAGTTTATTTTTTTAATTTCATTTAGTCAACTTAGAACATTATTCCTTGGTTATAATAATCACATTATTTCCCTCCTTCCCTTCCACCCACTCTTCCCATACCCAACACGCAATCTCATTGGGTATTACATGTGTCCTTGATCAGAACCCATTTCCATGTTGTTGTTTACACTAGGATGTTCATTTAGAGTCTACATCCCCAACAATATGCCTTCAAACCATGTATTTAAGCAATTATTTTTCTTTGGTGTTTTTACTCCCACAGTGTTTCCTCTGGACGTGGATAGTGGTTTTTCTCATAGGTTCCTCCGAGTTGTTCAGGGGCTTTGCATTGCCACAAATGGAGAAGTCCATTACATTCGATTGTACCACAGTGTATCAGTTTCTGTGTACAATGTTTTCCTGGTTCTGCTCCTCTCACTCTGCATCAATTCCTGGAGGTTCTTCCAGTCCCCATGGAATTCCTCCACTTTATTATTCCTCTGAGGACAATAGTATTCCATCACCATCATATACCACAATTTGTTCAGTCATTCCCCAATTTAAGGGCATCTCCTCATTTTCCAATTTTTTGCCACCACAAAGAGTGCAGCTATTAATATTCTTGTACAAGTCTTTTTTCTTATTATCTCTTTAGGGTATAAACCCAGTAGTGCTATGGATGGATCAAAAGGTAGGCAGTCTTTTAATGCTCTTTGGGCATAGTTCCAAATTGCCCTTCAGAATAGTTGGATTAATTCACAGCTCCACTAGCAATGCATTAATATCCCAATTTTACCACATCCCTTCCAGCATTCATTACTTTCCATTGCTGTCATGTTAGCCAATATGCTAGGTGTGAGGTTGTACCTCAGAGTTGTTTTGATTTGCATCTCTCTGATTATAAGAGATTTAGAACACTTTCATATTCTTATTAATAGTCTTGATTTTTTTTAACTGAAAATTGTCTATTCATGTCCCTTGCCCATTTATCAATTGGGGAATGGCTTGGGTTTTTTGTACAATTGATTTGGCTCTTTATAAATTTCAGTAATTAGACCTTTGTCAGAGGTTTTTGTTATGAAGATTTTTTTCCAAATTTGTTGCCTCCCTTCTAATTTTGGCTGCATTGGTTTTGTTTGTACAAATTTTTTTTAATTTAATGTAATCAAAATTATTTATTTTATATATTGTATTTTTTTCTAACTCTTGTTTGGTCTTAAAATCTTTCCTTTCCCAGAGATCTTTTAAGTATTTTATACTGTGTTCACCTAATTCACTTATAGTTTCCTTCTTTATATGTCAGTCATTCACCCATCCTGAGTTTATCTTGGTGTAGGGTGTGAGATGTTGATCCAACCCCAATCTCTCCCATAATGTCTTCCAAATTTCCCAGCAGTTTTTATCAAATAGTGGATTTTTGTCCCCAAACCTGGGATCTTTGGGTTTATCATAGACTGTCTTGCTGAGGTCACTTACCCCAAGTCTATACCACTAATCCTCCTTTCTGTCCCTTAGCCAGTACCATATTGTTTTGATGACCTCTGCTTGATAGTATAGTTTGAGATCTGGTACTGCTATCCCCCTTCCTTTGCATTTATTTTTCATTATTTCCTGAGTACCCTTGATCTTTTGTTCTTCCAAATACACTTTGTTATGTTTTTTTTTTTCTAATTCAGTAAAGAAGTTTTTTGTTAGTTCAATGAGTATGGCATTAAGTAAGTAAATAAGTTTGGGTAAGATTCTCGTTTTTATTATGTTAGCTCGTCCTACCCATAAGCAGTTAATGTTTTTCCAATTGTTTAGATCTAGTTTTAATTATGTGGAAAGTGTTTTGTAGTTGTGTTTGTCTTGGCAGATAGATTCCTAAGTATTTTATATTGTCTAGGGTTATTTTAAATGGACTTTCTCCTTCTAATTCTTGCTGCTGAGATGTGTTGAAGATAAATAGAAATTCTGATAACTTATGTGGAATTTGTCCTTTAGTTTTTAACACCTACGTTAACTTTGTTGTGTAATACTGTGCTCTCTCTCCCTGCTTGTGCTCCTTGGCTTGGTGCTCTGTGGCCTCCTACTCCCTGCCTTCACCCCACAAAAATATTCAACTGAAAGCAAAAGAACCAATGCTAAGAGACTACCACCAAAGAAAGACTATTGCTGCAGATAGACCTGTGGTGGAGAGAAAAAAGATGTTTTCACTTCTCTGCCCACCAGGCCATCCATGTGTCTACCTTCCATCTGTCCAAGTTAGCATCCTGTCCTCCACATATTTGAGCCAAGTGCTACCCTCTCACTTAACTGATGAGAGACCTTTTCCTGATTCTCTACTTTCCTTGAATTTAGCAATTGACCACAGGCAACTGAAATAGCAGAAAGAGAAATACTGGATAATGGAGGACTACTGTACTTATTGAATTGCAAGGTCTTTCCTCAGTCTTAATCTTCAAAAATCCATCTGTTGTATACATTATTGCAGACTACCATATCCTCTAGGAGAGCAATGATGAATCTTTTAGAGACTGTGTGCCAGGCCCCATCCCCCCAGAGACCAAGTGCCAGCCCCCACCACCACCTTTCCCAAACAGGAGAGGGAGGAAGCACTCCCTTTGGGCTACTGGGAAGAGGGGCAGGTCATATGAAAGAAGTCCTCAGGCACAGTGGAGAAGGAGAAGGGAACAACTTGGTCAGAGTCCCTATTCCTTTCTAGTAACTAACTTTGGCAGGTGCAGCACATGTGCCATAGGTTTGCTACCACCATCTCCTTTCTGGATTTTTGTGACAGTTTTCTCCTAATTTTTTCCTCCTATCTCTACAATTGTCCTTTATCTTTCTGTTTCATCATATATATTATGGCTTTTAAGTCTGAATTTTTCTCAAGGCTTCTTCACTTTTTCTGTGTATATTCTCTCTTTAAGAAACCATTGAGGGAGAGGGTAGCTAGATGATTTAGTGAACTGAAAGCCAGGCCTAGATATGGGAAGACCTGGGTTCAAATCAAGCCTCATATACTTCTTAGCTATGTGACCCTGGGCAAATTACTTAGCACATTGCCTGGCCCTTACCATTCTTCTGTCTTGGTACCAATAAGCAGTATTGATTCTGAAGTGGAAGGTAAGAGGTTGTTTTTTTTTCTCAAATGACAATATCAGGGCAGAGTCAAAATGGTGAATTAGAGTCAGCTACCCATAAGCAATTCCCCAGTATTTTCCTCTAAAAATATTAAAATAACACCTCAAAACAAATTTTGGAGTGGAAGAGCCAACAAAAAGTTGGTGTATGAAATTTTTCCAGCCTAAGAAAACTTAAGAGATAGACAGTAGAAGTCTGTAACACCAGGGTGGAGGTCTGATGGAGGTCTGTCCAGAGCCCACACATGGGGTAGTAGCAAAAATGGCATCAGCAGCAACAGTAGCTAAAGGAGATTTAGTAAGAGGCAGTAAGAGTTTGGGGAAACTGATCAGAAAGCAGTTAGGAGACCATTTTAAAACAAAATTCTGACAAAGGTTTAATTTCCCAAATATATAAGAAACTAAGTCAAATTTACAAAAAAAAAAAAAATCAAGCCATTTCCCAATTGGCAAATAGTCAAGGGACATGAATAGGCAGTCTTTACATGATAAAATCAGATCAATAAGCACATGAAAAAGTATTCTAAGTCTCTTATAGTCAGAGAAATGAAAATTAAAACAACTCTGAGGTACCTCCTTATACCTACCAGACTGGCCAATATGGCAACAAAGGAAAGTGATAAATGTTGGAAGGGATGAGGCAAAATTGGAACACTACGCTACTGGTGGAGTTGTGTATTGGTTCAACCATTCTGGAGGGCAATTTGGAACTATGCACAAAGGACTTTTAAAAATGCCTACCCTTTGACCCAAATATGCCACTGTTGGATTTGTACCCCAAAGAGATAAGGATAAATACTTGTACAAAAATATCTATAACCACACACTTTGTGGTGACAAAAATTTGGAAATGAGTGAGTCTCCATCGATTGGGGAATGACTGAACAAATTGTAATTTCTGATAGTGATGGAATATTGTTGTGCTGAAAGGAATAATGAACTGGTAGGATTCCATGTAAACTGGAAAGACTTCTAGGAATTGAGGCAGAGTGAAAGGAGAAGAACCAGGAGAACATTGTACATGGAGACTGAAACTTGGTGGTACAATCAAATATAACAGACTTTTCTACTTGCAGTAATGTAGTCATCCAGGACAATCCTGAGGAACTTATCAGAAAGAACACTATCCACATCCAGAGAAAGAATTGTGGGCACAGTAACACAGAAGGAAAACATGTGATTGATCACATAATTTAATAGGGATATGATTGGGGTTTTGATGTTAAAAGTTCACTTTACTACAAATATGAATAACATGAAAATAGGTTTTGGACAATAATACATGTATAACTCAGTGCAATTACTTGTCAGCTCTAGGACAGTGGAGGAAAGGGGAGTGGAATCATGGAGCATATAACCTTGGGAAAATATTCTAAATAAAAAAATAAAAAGAAAGCAGTTACAGGAGACCTTTTCTTGGCACTGAGAACAGCTAGTGCTGATTCACACCTCTATTGCCTGTATGCAACTCTGGGTTGCAGTTCAGGGAAGAGAGAATCGCTGGTGGTCAATCAAAATGGAGCAGGGGTCCTAATTATAGATCAAAGGCAAAAAGGAATGCTAGTGGGTATAGCTGCAGGGAATCAGCAGTTCCTTTGTGAAGATCAAAGCACAGACCAAGAGAGCAGTGACCACACCTCTCACAGGATCATACCACTTTGAAATCCTCAAAAACTTGGAAACCCATAGAACAAACTCTGAAAACAGTAGTATAAAAAAGCCTAAAACTTAGGTCAGTGCCTCCCCACACCCAGGTAAGGAGAGCCCAACTTTAACATAAAGTTCAAAGTTGAGAAATAGACTGGAAAAAGAAGCAAATAATAACAGCAAGAAAAGAACATGATCATAAAAATCTACTAATGTGACAGGGGAGACAAAGACATAAACTTAGAAGAACACAACAACATGAAAACAACTACCAAAAAAAACCCTTTAGAGACAAATGCTAATTGAATCCAATCCTAAGAAAAATTCCTGGAAGAAGTAAAGAAACAAATGAGTGATGAAGGAAAAACTTAAAAAAGGAATGCGTAATACAAGATATTTATGAAAAAGAGAATTAGTATCTTGGGGGAAAAAATCACAAAATTCCTAGAGAATATAGCACCTTAAAAAAAACATGGAAAAAGAGATATAAAAATATGGTGTAGATAAGAAGTTGTTAAAAAAGCAAAACTGGTTAATTGGAAAAAAAGAGTAAAGACAGGTGGGGTCAACAGAGACACAGAATGCTCAAATCTCTGAGAAACCTCTCAAACCTACCTTAAAATACCCTTCAGAATAAAAATTGGAGAGACAGGACAAAGGAATGGAGTGAAACAATATTCCTGCAGAAAACAATTTGAAAAATTAACAGATAGTCTGGTTCACTGGGGTGAGAAGGAAATGTAGCCCCCAGCTAGGCCTCACCAAAGTACTGGCTCAAGACAGCAGCAAGGCCACCACCCCACATCTTCTACTCCATGTTCTAAACCTTGGCCTAAACCAACTTTGAAATAACCAAGAACCTGCCTAAGTCAATAGCATGGCAAATGAAGAACCACCACTTGAAGTTCCAAGCCTTAGTATAAGTCTCCAGGGAGGCTCCAAGCCCTAGTATAGTGATGGCAAAACTTTTAGAGATCAAGTGCCCAAAGTTCAACCCTCACATCACATATAAGCTGTCCCTTTATCCCAGAAAGTAGAGGGAGGAAGTACTCCCATTGAACTTCTGGGCAGAGGGGCAGGTGATGTGAGAAATGTCCTCAGGTGTGGAGAAGAGGGATTGGAGAGCAGTTCCCTTTGACAGGTAAGTCATAGATTCATGACACAGTCCTAGTGCAAGGCAGTATGCAGTGTACCTAGCTGGTGTAAACCTAGAATGAGATTCAGAACTCCTATCCAAGTTCAAGTTGAGACCCCAAATTCCAGGACAGAGTAGTCCACAGTGTTTCTGACTTTTGCAAGTCCAATGTGAGTTCCAAAGTCCCTGCCCAAATAAAAAAAGGCAAGGGGGAAATGTCAAAGAGAAATGAAAGCAATGCAAAGCAGAATTGGACAAACAAAAAAAAAGGACAAAAAATCAGTGAAGAAAAGAGGTTCCTAAAAAGTAAAGCTGACCAAATGGAAAAGGAATTTCAAAAGCTTATTGAAGACAATGATTCCTTAAAAATTAGAATTTGTCAAGTAGAAGCTAATGACTTCATGAGACAGCAAGAAACAATAAAACAAAATCAAAAGAATGAAAAAATAAAAGAAAACATGAAATATCTCATTTTTAAAAACAGTCAACTTGCAAAATAGATCTAGGAGAGACAATTTAAGAATTATCAGATTAACCAAAAGTCATGATCAAAAAAAAAAACCTAGATATCATATTTCAAGAATTTATTTTTAAAAATCCCTGCCTTGAACAAGAGGATAAAATAATGATTGAATGAATCCCCCAATCATCTCTTAAAATAAATCCCCAGATGGCAACTTTGAGAAATACTATAGCCAAATTCAAGAACTCTTAGGACAAGGGGAAAATATTGCAAGTATCTGAAAAGAAATAATTCAAATATCATAGAGTCATAGGCAGGATTACACAGAACTTAGAATCTTCCACATTAAAGGATCAAAAGGCTTAGAATATGATATTTAGGAAGTTCTGGTTTACAACTCAGAATCACTGATCCAACAAAAAGAGAGTATATTCCTTCAGGAGAAAAAAAATAGTCATTTATAAAAGAGAAGATTCCAAGCATTCCAGATTAAAAAGCCAGATCAAAACAGACAATTTGATGTTCAAACACAAGGTTCAAGAGAAGCATAAAAAGGTAAATAAGAGAGAGAAGATTTTAGAAATTCAATAAGGTCAAATTGTTTATGTTCCTATGTGGAAAGACATTTGTAACTCTTGAAATTTTTATCCATATAAGAAAAGTTTGGAATCTGGAGGGCAATGTCAAGATGGCAGCCTAGAAGGAGAAGTTCAGACCTCAGAATACCCTTCTTTACTGATCACAAACTGAATGCTCCTAGGGGACTGAAAATCAAACTTAACAACAAGACAGAGCCAAGGAACCCTCCTGCTGGACTTAATTCAAAAGGTACACCCTCCAAAAAGCCAGAATCCAAGAACACTCGTGATTAAGGGGAAGACAGAAGGAAGGTCCCAGGACCCATCCCCCTCCCAACTAGAGTGCTGAGACTCCAGCAGCAGTGGGAACTTCTAGGCAGAGAAAGGTGCTGGTCTGGAAGGTGTACCTTGCAGGCAGGGCTGTGCCAAGCTCAGAGTGTCCAACACATGACAGGAAAGGAACTAGAGAGAGCAGAGAACTGGAAGTCTGACCAGAGCTGTGGAGATCCTCCATATTTGCTCCAGCCTTCCAGGGAGTTTTGGACTCAGAGCACACACAGCCCAACTAAGCTGAACTTAATCCCATCAAAAGTCACCAGAACTCAGGGAAGCACAGGCTCCACACCCGTCCTCATTGACTGCTGGACTTTGATCCAATCAAAAGCCTCCAGAGGAAAGGGAAGCTCAAACCCCCAACAACCTTCTGCCAGAGAGTACACGGAGAGATCTTCTGTTAAAGCTCCAAGAGGGGAGACTGACATAAACCCCCAAAACCAAAAAAATGAGAGGAGCAAGAGCACAGACAAATATGGGGAGTAAAGAAGAAGTGAATATGAGCAAACAACAGAAAAAGAAGAAAGAAACTACAATAGACAGCTTCCATTCAACAAACAGAACAGAGAAGGAGAGACTAGCAAACGATAAATCAGAAATCCCAGTGAATTGGATACAGACTGTGGAAGAACTCAAAACACAATTAAGAGAGGCTCAAGACAATTGGAAAAAGAACTTAAAAATTAAGACAAGTCATCTATGGAAAGAGAGGTACTAAAATGAACTAAAATGAGAAAATAGTGTCTTGAAAGCAAAAATCAATTAGCTGGAAAATGAAATAAAAAGAGATGAAAGATGAGGTAAAGAGGATGAAAGATGACCTTCAAAAAAAATCAGACCAGAAGGAAAAGGATGACCAAAAAGCCAGGGATGAAATTCAGTCTTTAAGAACCACAATACAACAACTGGAATTAAGTGACCTCACAAGGCAGCAGGACATTATAAAACAAAGTGAAAAGAATGAAAAAATCGAGGAAAATATGAAGCACCTCATTCACAAAACAGATGATTTAGAAAATCGTTCGAGAAAAGACAATTTAAGAATCATGAGTCTACCAGAAGACCATGACAAAAGAAAAAGTCTGAGCATAATACTACAGGAAATTATTCAGGAAAACTGTCCCAATATCCTAGAAGAAGAGGGAAAAGTGGAGATTGAAAGAATCCACAGATCACCTCCTGTATTTAATCCCCAACTGACAACACCCAGGAATGTTATAGCCAAATTCAAAAACTATCAGACCAAAGAAAAGATATTACAAGCTGCCAAGAAGAAGTCATTCAGATACCACTGAACCACAGAGAGGATAATGTAGGTTCTGGCAGCATCCACACTGAAGGACCGAAAAGCATGTAATATAATATTCCAGAAAGCAAGGGAACTATGTCTACAACCAAGAATCAACTACCCAGAAAAACTGACTATATTCTTACAGGGGAAAGTATGGTCATTCAACACAATAGAAGAATTCCAAGAATTTGTAAAGAAAAGACCAGACCTGAACAGAAAATTCGATGTCCAAGCACAGAACTCAAGAGAATCATCAAAAAGTAATTTAAAAAGAGGGGAAAAAGAAAAACGAAAACAAACAAAAAAGTGTTTTAAGAGACACAATAAGTTAAAATGATATGTATCCTTATAAGAAAAGAGGTCATTGATAACTCTTAAAAACTGTTGCTATCACCTGGGCAGCTAGAAGAATTACACTTACAGGGAACAATGACAAACTGCATAGGATGAAAGGACGAGACATAAATAGGTATATAGATATATGCATGCATAAATACATATACGTTTCTGTGTATGTGTGTGTATATATATATATATATATATATACAACTAAAACTAAAAAAAGAAGTTAATACTAAAAGAAATGGGAAAAGGAACAAATGGGGGTAAATTGATATATTACAAAGAAGCTCATGGCAGGAGGGAGTAGAACATCAATACACTGATGGTAAAGAGGTTGGAGATAGGAAATACTCAACTCTTACTTCCTTTGAAACTGACCCAAAGAGGGAAGAACCATCTAATCCATTGGGGCAGAGAATAGATTTGCACCCTATAGGGGAGTAGAAGGGTAATAAATGGACTGGTGGGAAGGGAAGCAGTACAAGGGAGGGAGAAGGTGGGGGGAAATTTTAGAAAGACTACAGGGAAAATAAGGTGAGGAATAAGAAGGGATGGGGTAGAAAATGATATTAAATAAGGGTGAAAATTAGGGGGACTGATTATAAACAAACATTGGTGTAGAAGGAAATAGGGAAAGAAGAAAAGATAGGACCAGGAGTAGAAAACAAAAGGATGGGAAATACGCAGCTAGTAATAATAATTCTGAATGTGAATGGAATGAACTCACCCATAAAACGCAAGCAAATAGTAGAGTGGATTAGAATCCAAAACCCTACCATATGCTGCCTGCAAGAAACACACATGAGGAAGGTAGATATGCCTAGGGTGAAAGTAAGAGGATGAAGCCAAATCTATTGGGCATTGACTAATAAAAAGAAGGCAGAAGTCGCAATAATGATATCTGACAAAGCCAAAGTAAAAATAAATCTAGTTAAAAGAGATAGGGAAGGTGATTACATCCTGATAAAAGGTAGGATAGACAATAAGGAAATATCAATATTCAACTTGTATGCATCAAATGGCATAGCATCCAAATTTCTAAAGGAGAAATTAGAGGAGCTCAAGGATGAAATAGACAGAAAAATTATCCTAGTGGGAGACATGAACCTTCCTCTATCCAAACTAGATAAATCAAACCAAAAAATAAATAAGAAAGAAGTAAGAGAAGTGAATGAAAGCTTAGAAAAATTAGAGTTAGTAGACATGTGGAGGAAAATAAATAGGGACAAAAAGGAATATACCTTCTTTTCATAAGCACATGGTACATTCACAAAAATTGACCATTTATTAGGGCATAAAAACATTGCAAATGAGTGCAAAAGGGCAGAAATAATAATTGCAACCTTCTCAGATTATAATATAATGAAAATAAAAATTAGCAAGGGTACATGGAGAGGTAAATCGAAAATTAATTGGAAATTAAACAATATGATTCTCCAAAACCAGTTAATTAAAGAACAAATCATAGAAACAATTAAAAATTAATTGAAGAAAATGACAATGATTTGACATTCTTTCAAAATCTATGAGATGCAGCCAAAGCAGTACTCAGGGGGAAATTTATATCCTTGAGTTCATATATTAACAAATTAAGAAGGGCAGAGGTCAATGAATTGGGCATGCAAAGTAAAAAACTAGAAAGTGAAATTAAAAATCCTCAGATGAAGATTAAATTAGAGATCCTAAAAATCAAAGGAGAAATTAATAAAATTGAAAGTCAAAGAACTATTGATTTAATAAATAAGACTAGAAGCTGGTACTTGGAAAAAAACAAATAAAATAGACAAAGTATGAGTCAGTCTAATGTAAAAAAGGAAAGGAAAAAAAAGCAAATCGACAGTATCCAAGATGAAAAGGGAGACCTCACATCTAATGAAGAGGAAATTAAAGCAATCATTAAAAACTACTATGCCCAATTATATGGCAACAAATATGGCAATCTAAGTGAAATGGATAAATACTTACAAAAATATAAATTGCCTAGACTAACAGAGGAAGAAATAAATTACCTAAACAACCCCATATCAGAAAAGAAATTGAACAAGCCATCAAAGAACTCCCTAAGAAAAAATCCCCAGGTCCAGATGGATTCACAAATGAGTTCTATCAAACATTCAAGGAACAAGTAATCCCAATATTATACAAACTATTTGACAGAATAAGCAAAGAAGGAGTTCTACCAAATTCACTTTACGACACAAATATGGTATTGTTTTTAAAGCCAAACAGGTCAAAAACAGTGAAAGAAAACTGTAGACCAATCTCCCTAATGAATATAGATGCAAAAATCTTAAAAAGAATACTAGCAAAAAGACTCCAGCAAGTCATCACAAGTGTTATTCACTATGACCGGGTAGGATTTTGTGAGAGGGACTGGCCAGCAGCCCTCACACAGGAGGAAAGATAGAAGTTTATCTTTGGAGGAACAGAATCTGAAGCCAGAGATATGGCAAGAGAGAGAACCAGACACCAAATATGTAAATCAAGCCCACAGACTTTAGCTCCTGCCTTCCACTTCATAGATACATGAGACAGTGAGAAGACCATAACACAACATCATGGGCATCAGAAATAAGCTTAGAGATCAATAGAGACAAGCCACAGTCCCTAAACCAATGCTTTTAGCATGGACTGTTATGGCTTAATGATAGGGATTAGAGAAACAAAGGTACTGAGCAGGCCAGAGGCCAGCTCCGAGAGAGAGGGAGAGAGAGAGAGAGAGAGAGAGAGAGAGAGAGAGAGAGAGAGAGAGAGAGAGAGAGAGAGAGAGAGAGAGAGAGAGAGAGAGAGAGAGAGAGAGAGAGAAAGAGATAGTAGCAAGGAAGAGAGATAAATGGCAAAAGCTGGACTGGGTCTGTGAGCTCATCTTTTATTGATTTCCACATGCAAAAATACATAATACATATTAATTAAAGACATAGCAAATTATCATTGGTAGAAAGGTAAGTTGTCATAAGATAAGGGCTTAGTCTTTTCACAGCCTGGTGAGAACAAAGAAACCTGATTTCGTGCCTAAACCTGTGGGGGTCAAGTGTCAGTGCCTTACTGGCCATATGTAGGATAGAGAATGCGCTCTCCTAAGACCATCTTTATAGCTTAATTATCTCTCTTAAGTAAACACAGCTGTGGGCTGCTACAGATTTATACCAGAAATGCAAGGATGGTTCAACATTAGGAAAACTATCTGCATAATTGACCATATTAACAAGCAAACTGACAAAACTCACATGATTATCTCAATAGATGCAGAAAAAGCCGTTGATAAAATACAACACCCATTCCAATTGAAAACACTAGAAAGTATAGGAATAGAAGGGCCTTTCCTAAAAATAATAAACAGTATATATCTGAAACTATCAGCAAACATCATATGCAATGGGATAAACTAGAAACCTTCCAAATAAGATCAGGACTGAAACAAGGATGCCCATTATCACCCCTATTATTTAACATTATACTAGACACACTAGCAATAGCAATTAGAGAAGGAAAAGAAATGGAAGGTATTAAAATTGGCAATGAGGAGACCAAGCTATCACTCTTTGTGGATGACATGATGTTCTACTTAAAGAATCCTAGAGAATCAACCAAAAAGCTAGTCAAAATAATCAACAACTTTAGCAAAGTAGCAGGATACAAAATAAACCCGCATATGTCATAGGCATTTCTATGTATCTCCAATCCATCTCAGCAGCAAGAATTAGAAAGAGAAATTCCATTTAAAATCACCCTAGACAATATAAAATACTTAGGAATCTATATGCCCAGACAAACACAGGAACTATATGAACACAACTACAAAACCCTCTCCACACAATTAAAACTAGATCTAAACAATTGGAAAAACATTCATTTCTCATGGGTAGGATGAGCTAACATGATAAAAAATGACAATCCTACCCAAATTAATTTACTTATTTAGTTCCATACCCATTGAACTACCAAAAACTTCTTTACGGAATTAGAAAAAAAAAAAGTTCATTTGGAAGAGAAAAGGTCAAGGATATCCAGAGAAATCATGAAAAAAAAAATGCAAAGGAAGGAGTACTTGCAGTCCCAGATCTCAAACTATACTATAAAGCAGTGGTTATCAAACAATTTGGTACTGACTAAGAGACAGAAAGGAGGATGAGTGAAATGGACTTGGGGGTAAATGACTTCAGCAGGATAGTCTATGATAAATCCAAAGATCCCAGTTTTGGGGACCAAAACCCACTTTTTGATAAAAACTGCTGGGAAAATTGGAAGAGAGTATGGGAGAGATTAGGTTTGGATCAACATCTCACACCCTACACCAAGATAAACTCAGAATGGGTGAATGACCGGAATATAAAGAAGGAAACTATAAGAAAATTAGGCAGACACAGAATAGTATCCTTGTCAGATCTTTAGGAAAGGAAAGACTTTAAAACCAAGCAAGAGCTAGGACAAAACACAAAATGTAAAATCAATAATTTTGATTACATCAAATTAAAAAGGTTTTTGTACAAACAAAACTAATGCATCCAAAATTAGACGGGAAGCAACAAATTGGGAAACAATCTTCATTACAAAAACCTCTGACAAAGGTCCAAATTATTCAAATGTATAAAGAACTAAACCAGTTGTACAAAAAGTCAAGCCATTCTCCAACTGAAAAATGGGCAAGGTACATGAATGGGAAATTTTCAGTTAAAGAAATGAAGACTATTAATAAGCACATGAAAAAGTGCTCTCAATCTCTTATAATCAGAGAAATGCAAATTAAAACAACTCTGAGGTATTACCTCACACCTAGCATATTAGCTAACATGACAGCAAAGGAAAGTAATGAATGTTGGAGGGGATGTGGCAAAGTTGGGACATTAATGCATTGCTAGTGGAGCTGTGAATTGATCCAACCATTCTGGAAGGGAATCTGGAACTATGCCCAAAGGGCAATAAAAGACTGTCTGCCCTTTGATCCAGCCATGTACTTCTGGGTTTGTACCCCAAAGAGATAATAAGAAAAAAAAAGACTTGTACAAGAATATTCATAGCTGCACTCTTTGTGGCGGCAAAAAATTGGAAAATGAGGGAATGCCCTTAAATTGGGGAATGACTGAACAAATTGTGGTATATGATGGTGATGGAATACTATTGTCCTCAAAGGAATAATAAAGTGGAGGAATTCCATGGGGACTGGAAGAACCTCCAGGAATTGATGCAGAGTGAGAGGAGCAGAACCAGGAAAACATTGTACACAGAAACTGATACACTGTGGTACAATTGAATGTAATGGACTTCTCCATTTGTGGCAATGCAATGACCCTGAACAACTCGGAGGAACCTATGAGAAAAACCACTATCCACATCCAGAGGAAACACTGTGGGAGTAAAAACACCAAAGAAATATAACTGCTTAAATACATGGTTTGAAGGCATATGGTTGGGGATGTCGACATAAATGAACATCCTAGTGTAAACAACAACATGGAAATGGGTTCTGATCAAGGACACATGCAATACCCAATGAAATTGCATTTTGCATTCGGGAAGAGTGGGTGGAGGGGAAGGAGGGAAATCATGTGATTACTGTAAACAAGAAATAATGTTCTAAATTGACTAAATAAACTTATTCAAATGGAAAAATAAAAAGAAAAATTTGGAGTATACAATGACATAGGTCATAGGAGTAAGTTGATTAGGATGACATAATATGGATAAAACAAGGAGTGAAAAAGAGCATTGTATTGAGAGAAAATGGAAGGGGGAGGTAAATTATCTCAGCTAAAGATGTGTGGAAAAACTATTACAGTGAAGGGAAGGATGAGGATGGTAATGGGTGATAATTAAAACTTACTCTCATTGGAATTGGCTAAAAGAGAGAGTAACAGCCATACTGTTTTGGGTATAGAATCCTACTTTAGCCTAAAAAGAAATGGAGGTTGGGGAAAATATGGTGGGGGAGGGTAATAGAAGTTAGGGGAAAGAAGGAGGTTGGGATAAAAAGCAAAAAAAAAATTTGTATGTAGGGACAGAGTGAAAGGAGAGAGAAAAAGCAGGATTAAAAAGGGAAAATAAGATGGAGGTAAATACACAGTTGGTTACCATAATTTTGAATGTGAATGGGATTAACACCCATAAAATGGAAGCAGATAACAGAGTGGATTAAAAAAACAGAATTTTATAATATATTGTTTACAGGAGACACATTTGAGGCTGTGAGACACAGAGTAAAGTAATAGATTGGAACAGAAATTTATTGTGTTTCAGGTAAAGGAAAAAAAAGCAGTAGCAATAATCTCAGACAAAGCTAAAGGAAAAATAGATCTAATTAAGAAAGGTAATAAAGGAAATTACATCTTAATAAAATGTACCATAGACAATGAAGTAATATCAGTACCAAACATATAGGTATCAAATAATATAACCTCCAATTTTTTTAAAGAAGAAATTTTAAAATCCTCAGGAGGGTAAACATTAAAACTATACACAAGTAGGGGGTCTCAACTTTCCCCAGATAAATTGAACCAAAAAATAAGGAAGAAAGAAGTTAAGGAAGTGAATAAAATTTTGGAAAAGTTTAAATTGAATAAATCTCTGGAGAAAATTGAATGGGAATGGAAAAGAAAATACCTGCTTTCAACAGTATATGGCACCTGCACAAAAACTGATGATGTATTAGGGCATAAAACTTCCCAACCAAATACAGAAAGGCAGCAAAAATAAATGCAACCTTTTCACATGATAATGCAATAAAAATTATAATCCATAGAGTCCATGGAAAGACAAACCAAAAAAAAATTAATAGTAAACTAAATGTAGTTCTATAGAAGGGGTGAAGTGAAAGAACAAATAATAAAAGCAATTAATAATTTCATTACTGAGAATGACAATGAGAAGATAACATATCAAACTTTATAGAACAGCCAAAGCAGTGTTTAGTGGGTAATTTATGTCTTTAAATGCTTACATCAATAAAATAGGGGGAGAAATAAGATTAATTAAAAATGCAACTTAAAAACTAGAAAAAAGAACAAATTAAAAATCCCTCATTAATTACCAAATTGGAAATCTTAAAAATTGAAAGAAAATTAATAAAATTGAAAGTAAGGGAACCATTGAACTAATAAATAAGACTGGGAGTTCCTTCATAAAAGAATTATATATAGGGCATCAGTTAGCTGATTTAAAAAAGGAAAGAAGAAAAATAAAAATATAAGTACCAAAAATTAAAATAGTGATTCATCAACAATGAAGAAGAAATTAAAGCAATCATTAGGAGCTAATTTGTCCAATTATATGACAAGCAATATGGCAATCTAAGTGAAATGAATGTTTACAAAAATATAAATTGCCCTAATTAAAAAAAGAGGAAATAGAATACTTAAATAATCTCATCTCAGAAAAAGAAAATGAACAAGCCATCAGTGAATTCCCTAAGAAAAAATCCCCAGGACAAGATGACTTCAAAGGTGAATTCAATCAAACATTTAAAGAATAAATAATCCCAATACTATATAAACTATTTGGAAAATAGGCAAATATGGAGTCCTACCAATAAGATCAGTGGAAAAGCAATATCTATTATCACCATTATTATTTAATATTGTATTAATAATGCTAGCTTTAGTAATATGAGAAGAAAAACAAATAGAGGGACTTAAAGTAATCAATAACGAACTAAACTATCACTCTTTGCAGATGATATGGTGATATCCTTAGAGAATCCTTAGAGAATCAATTAAAATTTGTTGAATACGATAAAAAGTTGAAATAATTAGCAACTTTAGCAAAACTGCAGAATACAAAATGAACCCACACATATCATCAGCATATTACTAACCAAGCAAGAGGTAGAAAGAGGAATTCCATATAAAAAAACTCTAGATAATATAAAATACCTGGAAATTAACTTGCCAAAATAAACAAAGGAATTATATGAGCATAATTACAAAACATTTTCAAATAAAGTCAGATCTAAACATTTGGAAATATATTAATTACTCATAAGTAGACCTAGCTAAGATAATAAAAATGAAAATCCTACCTAAATTAATTTGCTTATTCAGTGCCATATCAGTCAAACTACCAAAAACTTATTTTCTAGAAGTAGAAAAAAATTCATCTGGAAAAAAAGGTCAAGAATAACAAGGGAATTAATGGTGAAAAAAGTCAAGAAAAGTGGCCTAGCAATATCAGATCTCAAACTATACTATTAAGCAGTAATCATCAAAACAATCTGGTACTGACTGAGAAATAGAATCATAAATCAATGGAATAGATTAGATACATGATATGCAGTAGTAAAGGATCTTAGCAACATATTTGATAAACCCTAAGAGCCCGGCTTTGGGGATAAAAACTCACTATTTAACAAAAACTGGTAGGAAAATTGGAAAAGAGAATAGCAGACACTAGGTACAGACCAATTTCTCCCTCCCTATACAAAGATAAGGTCAAAATTAGTATATAATTTAGACTTAAATGGTAATACCATAAGGAAATTAGGGGAACATAAAATAGCCTACCTGGCAGATCCATGGAGAAGGGAAGAATTTATGATCAAAGAAAAGATAGAGAACATTTCAAGATATATAATGAATAATTTTGATTATATTAAATTTAAAAGGGGTTGTATAAACAAAACCAATGTAATCAAAATTAAAAGGGAAGCAACAAACGGAAGAAATTTATAGCAAATTCCTCTGGAAAAATGTCTATTTTTTTGAGTTTATAGAGAACTAAATCAAGTTTATAATACAAGCCATGCCCCAATTGACAAATGGTCAAAGGATATGAAAAATCAGTTTTCAGATTAAGAAATCATAACTATTAATAATTATACAAAAATGATGTTATAAAATACCTTTGGCTAGAGAAATGCAAATTAAAACAACTTTGGGGTACCATCTCACATCTCTCAGAATGGCCAATACAACAGTTAAGGAAAGTAATAAATTTTGGAGAGGATAGAGCAAATATGTGACATGAATGCATTGTTGGTGGAGCTGTGAACTAATCCAACCATTCTGGAGGGCAAATTGGAATTATGCCCAAAGAGCTATAAAATTGTGTTTTGATCCTTTAATACCACTACTAGGTCTAAATGCTAAAGAAATTCTGAAAATTGGGGAAGAGCCTACTTTTACAAATATATTTATATCAGCTCTTTTCATGGTGGCAAAGAATTGGAAATTAAGGGAATGTCCATTGATTGGGGAATGGCTGAGCAAATGTGATATATGTTAGTGATAGAATACTATTGTGCCATAAGAAATCATGCACAGAATGACTTCAGAAAATGTGGGAAAGACCTACATGAACTAATACAGAGTGAAATAAGCAAAACATTGTCAACAGTAATTAACTACAATATTGTACAATAATCAGCAATGAAAGACATAGCTACTCTGAGCAATATGATGATCCAGGACAATGTTGAAGGGATTATTAAAAAGAATGCCATCCACATCCAGAGAAAGAATAATTAGAGTCAGATGCAGACTAAAACATACTATTTTTTAAATTCATTTATTTGTGTTTTTATTTGGGGATTATGGCTTTATATGAGAATTTCTTATAATGATGACCAATACAGAAGTATGTTTTCCATGATGTATGGTACAGATTAAATTGCTTATCATCTCTGAAGGAGAGAGAGGAAAAGGGAGAGAAGACAATTTGAATATTATAATTTTAGAAAAAATGTTGAAAATTGTTATTACATTATAATTGGGGAAATAAAATATATATTTTTAAAAAGGGAAAAGTTTTAAAATGTCACTGAAGAAAATAATGCCTGAAAATTTTAATTGGCCTAGTAGAAATTAATGACTCCATGAGACAATAAGAAAGAATAAGATGGGGGCAGCTGGATAGTTCAGTGGATTGAGAACCAGCCCTAGAGATGGGAGATCCTAGGTTCAAATCTGGCCTCAGACACTTCCCAGTTGTGTGACCCTGGGCAAGGCACTTGACCCCCATTGCCTAGCCCTTACCACTCTTCTGCTTTGGAACCAATACACAGTATTGGCTCCAAGACAGAAGGTAAGGGTTTAAAAAAATAAAAGAAAGAAAGAATAAGACAAAGTGCAACAAATGAAATAAATAGAAATGTGAACTATCTCACTAGAAAAACATCTGACCTGGGAAATTGGTCAAAAATAATTAATTTAAGAATTATTGAGCTGGGGGCAGCTGGGTAGCTCAGTGGATTGAAAGTCAGGCCTAGAGACAGGAGGTCCTAGGCTCAAATCTGGCCTCAGGTACTTCCTAGCTGTCTGACCCCGGGCAAGTCACTTGACCCCCATTGCTTAGCCCTTACCACTCTTCTGCCTTGGAGCCAATACACAGTATTGACTCCAAGACGGAAAATAAGGGATTAAAAAAAATTATTGAGCTACCTAAATGCAATCATGAAATTGAGAGCCTAATTATCATACTTCAAGAAATTTTAAAGGAAAACTGCCCTAAAATCTTCGATCCAATGAGTAAATTAAAAATTGAAATAATCCATCAATGAATGAAATAAAATGAAAATGAAAACCTCCAAGAATTTTATAACCAAATTCCACAATTCCAAGGTCAAAGAGAAAATTCTTCTGACAGAAAAAAAAACAATTCAAATATCAAAAAGTCACAATCATGATCACAAGGTTTAGAGGCATCCATTTTAAAAATTCAGAATGGCTTAAAATATTCTAGAAAGCAAAGGAGATAGGATTATAAACAAGAATAACCTATCCAGCAGAAATTAGTATAATCAATCCTTCAGTGGGAAAATTGAATCTTTAAGGAAAGAGAGGAATTTCAAACACTCCTGACAAATAGACCAGAACTGAATTAAAAATATGACATTTAAACCAAAGACTCAAGAGAAGCATAAAAAGGTAAGCATGAAAGAGTAATCATCAGAGACTCAATACATTGAAACAGTTTAATTCCTATATGGGAAGATGATAATATGTAACTCCTAAGCATTTTGTCATTATTAGGGAAGTTAGAAGGAGTCAGTATTGACAAAGGCCTTGAGTATGAGTCAATAACATGTAGGAATGGTCTACAAAAAAGAATGAAAACATGAGAAAGAATTATACACTGGGAGAAGGGCAAAGGGAGAGGCAAAATGGGTACATTTTTCTCACAAAATGTAATGTGCAAAGAAGAGCTTTTACAATTGAAGGGGAAATGTGGGAGCTAAGGATGGAAGGCAATGCTTCATCCTGACTCTCATTGAAATTAATTCAAAGAGAGAAAAATATATGTATACATATTCCGTCATGAATAGAAATGTAGCTTACCCAACAGGGAAATAGAAGAGAAAGAGCATAAAACAAGAGGGGATGACAAAGGAAAAGGCAGATTAAGAAATGCAGTGATTAGAAGAAAGGGACAGACAGACAGACACAGACAAAGAAAGAGACAAAGAGACAGAGAGACTGAGAGATTGAAAGAGAGATTTTGAGAGGAAGAAAAGAAGAAACATAACATATGAAGAAAAGAAGCAGAAGGAATGAAGGGAGCTACTCAGTAATCATAACTATGAATGTGAATAGGATGAGCTCAGTGATAAAATGAAAGCAAATAGAATGGATTAGAAACCAGCATCCAACAACATGTTCTATACATGCTTGAAAGTTAAAATAAGGACTGAAACAGAATCTAATATACTGCAGATGAATTAAAAGAGTCAAGAGTAGCAATCATGATCTCAGATGATTCAAAAGCAAAAGTAGACCTGTTTAAGAGAGATAGGAAAAATTCATTTTGCTAAAAGGCACCACAGAGAATGAACTAATCTCAAAGAAATTACAAGTTTCTCTGATAAAGAATTGAAATATATACTGATTATAAAGCTGAATCACATTTATCGAAAATAAGTAATTCCCCAGTTGAAAAATGGTCAAAGTATCTCAATAGACAGTTTGCAAAAGTAATCAAAAATATTGTCATATTTAAAATGTTCTAAATTACTATTAATTAAAGATTTGCTAATTAAAACAACTCTGAAGTGTCATTTTATATCTATCAAAAATAAGCACATGAATGAATTGCTTGTGAAGTAATGAACTAGTCCAACCGTTCTGAAGAACAGTTTGGTCAAACATCTTTTAAAACTGTATAAACCCTTTGACCCAGCAATAACACTACAAGGTCTGTATCCTAAAGACATCAAAGAAAAAGAAAAATTATCCATATATGTAAAAATATTTTAGCAACTTTTTTTTCTGGTAGCAAAGAATTGGAAATGAAGGAGATTGGAGGAATAGCTAATTGGGATGGAGAAAAATGTAGCAAAACCTATATGACCTGATGCAAAATATGTTATAAGAACTAGAAGATCATTTTACACAATGACAACAATGTTATAATAATGATCAATTGTGAAAGACCTAACTACTCTTATCAATACAAATAACCAAGATAATTCCAAAAGAATCCTGATGAAAAAAGAGAAAGAAGTGATGAACTCTTATTATAAATCAAAGTATAATTTTCTTAATTTATTTTATTTGCTTTTAAAAATATGGATATGGATAATAAGGAAATGTTTTGCACAACTTCACATGTATAATTGATATCATATTCATTTCCCTCTCCATGTGTGTGGAAGGTTGTAGGGGAGAGAGAGAGTATTTAGAAATAAAAATTTTAAAATAAAAGTTTGTTTAAAATAAATAATATTTGAAGTTTAAAAAAATATACTATCACCTCTCATGTGTTTAACTGTCATTTCTGAAAAAATGATTCCCTGATCTGATATCCATCCTCATTCTCTCCCTTGAGCTGTAGGTCTACACCATGTTTATTGAATGGATTGACTTCTTACATGAAGGACTGAAAGGATGAAGAGCACACCCTATACTTTCAGGATCATCTCCATGAATCAATATTACTGGACCAATAAATTCACTACCTAGTGGCAAATTCTCTAATGAACCTCTTGATCTACAGTTCTTCTAGTCCTTATGTGAATGGCAGATTTTTTTTACAAGCTTTCACCTTTGGTAATACATAAGAGACTTAGCATTCTATTTTTGAAGCCTTGAAGAAACAAGAGTTGCCATATCAAGAAGTATTTGAGGCAGATATCTACTACATATAAACATTAGTCCAATATTCTTTGGTTATACTCATGATTTCAAGACAAACTGATAAGGGAAATATCAATTATCTAGATTTCTTGGTAAATTTCATCCACATTTTGTTTTGCTTCAGTTAGAAATTTAGATATTTTATGAATCATATTACCATTTTTGAATAACAAATAATAAGTTTCACTTTAAGAGTTAGGTTTGCTTTTCCTTTTAATCAGCTTTAACCAAAAACCAAATGCCATCCAAACTCAGACTTCTCAATTCTACTTTTGAGCAAAATGGCTAATTTCTATGAAGAATTGTCAAGTAAAAATAATAGTGTGAATTTAGATGCGTGTTACTTTCCAGCCCCATTGGGTTGCCTTCTTTAAACCTTCCTACTTCATGTTGGGCTATTTTATACTGCTTTCATTTCATTTTTATATCATCTGGCACCATCTATTTCACTCATTATACAGGGATTTATTACTTGCTTCTCCCTGTCTTAAGCCATTCTTTTTCCAAAGTGTAATAAAATGTTTGGAAACTTTAGTTCAAATGTTTTATGAGGAACATTGACTTTTTATATGATGCCTACTTCCTTCCTAGTATAAAATTGCTCTGAATTTTTTTCCTTCAGAAACAAGTTCTTGTCTTCCTTTTCTTAGTGTTAATTTACTTGATTTTAAAAAAATGCTCCTATAACACAGGGTTGTTAACAGAGCTTAATTTGAATATTTGCCTCGAGGTAGTATGGGAGATCCAGGGCTATTCCTGGGGCTTGACTTGCATATGAGGATCTTTGCACTATGGAGGACAGATAAAGAATTTGAGGTTGTTGCCAAACCCTCTAGATATATGAATTTGAGAACTTTTGGGAAGGAAAAATGGACTTTGCACCAGGGGAAAAAGTGAGACTTGGGAATATGAGTATTTACCCTGAATTAAGTGTGTGTTTGTGTACCTATGACCTACCTCAGGATCTATGGGACTTTGTTACCTTGATGTATTTAATTGTTATGGATAGTTTTACAGGATTGCAAATCTTAATCCTTTCTGGCTTACTCATTATGTTTAGTTCTTTCCCCATAGTTTACCATAAATTCCCATTAGAATACAAATTCCTTATGTAAGGTTAAATTAGCCATATGAGAGATTACATAGGAGCTGCACTCTCCTCCTTATAGTCTATCAATGATCTAAACAAAGCACCAAATTTAATAAGTAGTAAAAATTCCATGGACTAAGTTCAGTTATTTCCTTTATCCAACCCAATGCTAAACAAAAAGTCATAAAATAGAGCTGCTAAAAGAAGAATTCTGAAAGTGAAACCAACAAAAGGATAGAAAAAAACAAAAAACTATCAGGAGCAACATAGTGAGGAAGCACTAAGACAGAGATTACTCTAGGTAGTACAGAGACCATTCATTTCGTTAGCAAGGTAAACTATCAGAGTCAAAATACCAGTACTTTGGGAATTCACAGGGTGAAAGAGAAGACCTCTCAAAAACCTGATTGGGAGCTCCCATCGAAGATGGAAGACCACTCATTTCCCTGGTAGTAATACAGAGGACAGAGTATGCTAAAGGAACCTAAGAAGGTTAAGGGTGATGCAGAAGGCTATCTAGGACATTGGATGAAAAAGCCCTGGGGGAAAGTGACCACTCAGCACCATGCTCATGGGAATCCCAAAAAAGACAGAAGAAAATCCAGTTCACTAATGGTATGAGTCACAGAGTGGGCAGCAAATGACCTTTGATCAAAGAAGCCCTAGGGGAAGTCAGAAAACCATCAATTGTTGGATCAAGGAAGACTCTGGATACACAGAAACAATCCAGTTTCAAGGTCAGAGACACCAGAATCTAGGGGCATTGATGTCTGCCAGTATTAGATGCAAAGACAAGAAGAATGCAGCAGAAGGAACCCAAGAAAGTAAGATTATGATAAAACATCCTAACCACCCCTCGTAGGGTGTGTGTCCAGGAGAAGCAGTGCCTGGCCCTATGTTAAATTAAATTTCCAGAAAAATGAATGAATACAATAAAACACCTAAAATAATAAAATATTATGGGGCCACTAGAGAAGAAAACAATAACCTCCCATTATCTACATGCAAAACCTAAAATAAAATTGAAAATTGAACATGAATTCTTTTGAAATATCTAAGAGAAATAAAAAGTTTTTAAAATCATATTATGAATATGAAAGTTCTATAGACCAAAATTGGAAAAGAAAGTGGGCAATCAAGAAAGGAAATGAAAATAAATCTTCTAGATGAAAGAATTAGAAAAAGAATAATCAGTTCAAGACAGGAAGTAAAAAACCTTACTCAAGAAACAGATTGGATGAAAATTAGAAAATTAAATTGATTACACTAGACCAGTGATAACAAAATTTTTAGACACCATGTGCCATTCCCTACCCCAACCTCAAAGACCACATGCTGTACACTCCCCCAGACTGATTGCCACACGTGTGGTTCCCCCCTCTTACCCCACACAGAGAAAGGAGAAAGTATTCCCATCGGGCTGCTGGGCAGAGGGGTAGGTGATGTGAAAAATGTCATCAGGCATGGTGGGGAGGGGGAAGGGAGCAGCTCTTCCTAAATCCCTCTACTTTTCTGGTAATAAATTCTAGCAGGGGATGACAACACATGTGCCCATAGAGTGTGCTTTGTGTGTACTCTTTGGCACCTGTGCCATAGTTTCACCATCACTGACCTAGATAGTGAAGAGTGGCTCCATTATAAAACAAGAAATACAAAAATTGAGATGAAAGACTGAAAAAATATCATAAAACATAAAACATCTCTTTTTAAAAACAACTAATGTGGAAAAACTAATAGAGAAAAACTCAGAGTGAAGACAATATATGAGCATCTTGAACATATAAAACCCTAGAGCTTCTATTTTTAAAAATCATGAATAAAAACTTTGCATACCTAACTAGAATCATAAGGCAAAATTCAATTAGAAAGAATTCACCTATCACTTTCTAAGAGTCCCTAAAATGAAAACTTTAAAGAACAATAAACTCAGGATCCAGAGCTACCTGGTCAATTTTTTTTAAAGCATTGACAGCAGGCAGAAAAAAATCATTCAACTACCTAGAAGTAACAATTAGAATAGTACAAAGCAGAGGAACTATCACCATGTGGAGAAGGAAAATTGGGAATGTATTTTCCTAAAAAACAAAATATAAAGGCTTATAAGAATAACTTACTTAGTAGATTTTCAGGGAATAGTAGAGAAGCAAGAGGAAATTTTTAATTAAGTAGATGATTTCCATGTATTCTTGATGAAGAGACCAGAACTGAGAACATACTTTAAAGTGTAAATATAGGATGGATACAAGACCAAAATAGAAAAGTGAATGTATAGGAGTAATAGTAACCACATCATAATAAAGTATTTTTATTCTAATAAGGGGTATTAAAATGGTTTCCTCTCAAATGCCTAATATTTTCAAAGGTTGTAGAAGGAAGAAGAACAAAGGGTGAGGTTTTAGGATTATCACATTTTAAAGCTCTGAAGAGAAAAATAGTTTGACATTAAACTAAATAAGGAATTGGGCCAGATGGGGAACACAATGATAGGAATTAAAAGGATGGATAGATTCATGGCATTAGGACATAAAGATATCTTAAATTCAAAAAGGAATCAAGTGGAGATGGTAAATGAGGAGGAGTAATTAAGAGATATCCATGGAGTCAGGAAAGGATTAGGGATAAAACAAACAATTCAGCCTTCAGAATGTAGAATATAGATGATGAGAAGAGAAAAGGGAGTAATGAAAATGAACCAGTTCACTAGTATTAAGCACAAAGCTTTTCTCTCAAAACCCTTTTAAGCCTCACTGTCAAGAGAAAAGTCAAAGCAAGGAAAACAAATAAAAAGAATAGTGAAGAAACATCCAATTAATAAATATTATTATGAGAGTGAACAGAATGAATTCACTCATGAAATGAAGAATAATAGCATGAAGTAAAAAAAGCAGAATCGGACACTATATTGTTTATTTTAAAAAGTTTGAAATTTTAAAAAAGCAATGTTAAAATAAGGTGCTAGGGCAAGAGCTATTACATTTCAAGAAACCTCAGAAAAGCAAGGGTAACAATCATGATCTCAAGCAACAAAAAAGTAAGATAATCTTATTTAAGGGAGATGAAAGGGAAAAATTCTATTTAAAGTTTTCATAGATAACTAATTAAAATAAATACTTAACTCAACTGCCATAACATCTCAATCCATAAAGGAAAAATTAATCAGCATCTAGTAAGAAAAGGACAGAAAAACTGTACTTACTAGTTGGTAATCTAAAAGTACCCTTTATCAGACATAGACAAATCTAATTTTTTTAAAAAATACAGAAGAAAGGAGTCAAACACATAAAGAGAGTTTGGGGCAAGCTTAATAAGACAGATATTTGGCATTTATTGAATGAGGTATATATATATTTCTGAAATGTACATGTTACCTTTGAGGGTTAAAAAGTGGTGGTAGATGACCATATAGGAAATCAAAAAATTCTCCATAATTAAATATGGAATAGCAGAAATTTTAGATACATCCTTTCCTGACAATAATACAATAAAAATTCTATTCAGCAAAGGGTTTCTAGAGAAAAGACTAAAATTAATTGGATAACAAATAACCTAATTGTAAAGAATATATGGGTCAAATAACAAGTCATAGGAACAATAGAACATTTTATTAAAGAAAATTACAACCATGGGACAATATAACAACTTTTTAGGAAGAAATCAAAACATTTCTGTGGTGAAAAATATATATTTCTAAATACTTTTGTCTTCAATACAACAAAACTCACTAACATATTTGATGTTGAAGAAAATTAATGTTGAATTGTACCATTTCTCTATGAAACCTTTCTTAAACTTCAGGTTTTGAAAGTCAGCCAGCTTCCAAGCTAAAGTAATTTATTCCCAGGCCTCAAGGCATCTTACTGGGCTGGATTCTTTAGTCTTTTATTAAAGGCACAGTGGAGACCTGCTTTTTTTATCTGTAAACAAGAGCTCTCTCTCTGACCATTTGAAAGCAAAAGGGCCTCAGTTCTTGCTAACTATATCATCTATATTTGGGGTAACTTCTTTGTATGGACAAAGATCTGCCTCCTCTGCGAGAAAGTAATGAGGGAGGAGTTGAGGTCTCTAAATCCACTTCCTCTTCCAAAAATATTTACCAATTGGGATTGTGAAAGGATGCTCTAAATCGAGCTGTCAAGCCAATCAGAAAGAGTACACAACTCCCTTTATAAGCAAGAAGCAGGACTCACTCTTTTTGTTTTGCTTTGTTTTAAGGAAGCTGGAAAAAGGGATTTCTTCTTTGTTCATGGGAATTGTATGCCTCCCATTATTAAAATCCAAATGCTAAATCGTACAAATTTTAAAAAAAACAACACTAGAAAACAAACTGCAACAGTATCGATATATTTCCAACCCCTTACCAAAATGTAGTCTTCTATAAATAATAGAGTTGTTCTTAGGACTTGACTGGCTCTTTTTTCCTTTCACACAGCCTCCTGTTTATTTCAAAGAATAAAAAAAAAAATCCCACTCACATGTAGTCAGACCTTCTATAACTTAGTGAAAGTTTGAAGACTATGTGAATTACCATTCACTGATGTTCTGTCAAGATACATTTTCATATGGGAATAAAGAAATATCTTCCATAAAAGGTAAGTACCATTATATCCTAATTGCATATGCTTATTAATAAAACCTTCTTTTGTTAACTATTTAATGATGTTATTTAATGATGTCTAAGTGTCTCATTTTGTCTCAAAATCAAACTGAATTAAGAGAGTATTACTGTTATGCCCACTCCTAAAAGATTAAATTTTAAAAACCAGCTAACCACCAAAATAGACATTCTGACAATCAAAAACAGAGATGAATAAAATTGAAAGTAAAAAAGAAAAACTTTGAATTGAGAAATCAAAAAAGAAACTAGTTTTTTAAAGAAGAAAACAAAATAAGTAAAACATTTGGTAAAAATTTTAATCAAGAGAAAACCAAATTAGTATCATTAAAAATCTAAAAGAAGTTATAACAAATTAAGAAAACATAAAGGAACTAATTATAAAAT
Source organism: Monodelphis domestica (assembly GCF_027887165.1). Classification (NCBI taxonomy): domain Eukaryota; kingdom Metazoa; phylum Chordata; class Mammalia; order Didelphimorphia; family Didelphidae; genus Monodelphis; species Monodelphis domestica. The sequence goes on from NC_077234.1 coordinate 213,197,034, forward strand.
AGTTTGCTTCATTATGTGCCCAAAATTTACCATTTAAATGACATAGATGAATGTTTTCAAAAATATAAAATATGCAGATTAACAGGAAAAAAAAGCATTCATTTAAATTACCCAATCTCAGGTAAAGAAATTAAACAAGCTATAAATGAATTGCCAAAAAGGAGGAGCAGGAAGAAGGAAAAGAAGAAGAAGAAGAAGAAGAAGAAGAAGAAGAAGAAGAAGAAGAAGAAGAAGAAGAAGAAGAAGAAGAAGAAGAAGAAGAAGAAGAAGAAGAAGAAGAAGAAGAAGAAGAAGAAGAAGAAGAAGAAGAAGAAGAAGAAGAAGAAGAAGAAAAGAAGTAAACTCTCAAACATTCAAAGATAATTTAATTAAAGTAATGCATAAATTATTTACAAAGTAGGAAACAAAGGACTTCTACTAAAGTCCTTTTAAGATAAAAAATAATATATTTAAAACATGAGGAGACAAATCAAACTATATACCACTATCTTTATTGTATGTCAATTCAAATTTTTTAAACAAAAATGTTAATAAAGAGGCTACTGTAACTCAAAGAAGGTTTTATATTATAGCCAAGCAGTATTCATAATAGGACAGAAAAATTTATTCAATTTTAGGAACACTATAAATATCATCAATCATGTTAACAATGAAAACAGCCAAAACCATGAGAAATAAAAGCCATCAATAATCATATGAAAAAATATTCTGCCCTCTTATTTAGAAAAATGCAAATAAAAACAATCCTTTGGTACCACCTTATACCTATCAGATTGGCCAATATGGCAATAAAGGAAAGTGATAAATTTTGAAGGGAATGTGGCAAAATTGGGACACTAATGCATTGCTAGTGGAGTTGTGAACAGATCCAACCATTCTACAGTGCAATTTGAAACTATGCCCAAAGGACTATAAAACAATGATTCAGTAATACCACTACTAGATCTATATCCCAAAGAGATCACAAAAAAAGGGAAAGGTCCTATTTGTTCAAAAATATTTATAGCTACTATTTTTGGAGTGGCAAAGAATTGGAAATTGAAAAGATGTCCATCAGTTGGAAATAACTGGACAAATTGTGGTATATGATGATGGTGGAATACTATTGTGCTATGAGAAAGCATGAACATGATGATTTCTAAAAGATCTGGAAATACCTTTATGAACTGATGCAGAGTCTAATAAGCAGAACTAGGAGAACATTGTAAACAGTAACAACAATATTTTGAAATGATGATCTGGGAGAGTCTTAGCTACTCTCAGCAAATCAATGAGCCAGGACAATTTGGAGGGACTTATGACAAGGATTGCTATCCACCATCAATGAAAGAATTGTTAGAGTCAGAATGCAAATGAAAGCATGAGATTTTTCACTTTAGTTTGTTTGGGTTTTGATTTTATTTGATTATTCTTTTATGAAAATAAATAATATCAAAATGTGGTTTGCGTGATAATACATGTAAAACCCAGATTGACTTGCTTGTCAGCTAGGGAGGTGGGGGGGGGGGGGATTAGAGTGGGAAAGGGACAGAGGAAGACAATTTAAATCATACAACTTCAGAAAATTTATGTGGAAATTTGTTATTACATGTAATTGGTAAAATAAAATATCTGAATAATAAAAAAGATTGTCAAAAGATACAGAAAATTGATTTTGATTGAATATAACATGAATTTCTTTTAAAAATACTAAAAATAATGAGAATAAATGTAAGAACAACAATAAGCTCTTTCCTTGATATGATTAATAAAATCTTCAGTATAGCTCCCTGTACTCGGGGCGGTTGCGGGCACCTGGGCAGAGCTAAACACCAGGGGTGGACCACGCGCTGATTATCTGGGCGGAGCTGAACACGTGGGCAGTTCCACTGTGATCAGGGGCCCAGCACTCTAAGAAACCTCAGAGGCTGGGAAGAACTAGTCTGAGGCAACCTAAATTCACAGAAAACCCGCCCATATCACCCAGACCCCAGACCAAAAAGGAAAGGGGAATAAAACCACCAAAGGGATGGCTCACATGGCCCAAAATCAAGCCTCCAGGAAGAAAGGGAAAAAGGTGACTATTGAAAACTTTTATGGTGGAAGAACCCAAAGAAAACAAGAGAATGAGGATGAAATCCAAAGAAAATCAGAACATGCCTCCCAAAATGGAAACTATCAACAAACTCTGGAAGATCTCAAACTGGAACTTACCCAAAAGATGGAAACCTGGAAAGAAAAATGGGAGAAAGAGATCAGCAGTCTGACAGATAAGACTGCTCAATTGGGAAAAGAGCTTGAAGCATCCAATAGAAGGGCAGACAAAGCTGAAAAGCAAAACCAGTCCCTAACGACCAGAATTAAGCAACTTGAAGAAAGTGAGATCACAAAACAGCAAGAATCAATAAAGCAAACCCAAAAAATTAATGAATTAGAAGAAAACATAAAATTTCTCACTGAAAAGGTCACAGACTTGGAAAACAGAGGAAAAAGAGACAACCTCCAAATTATCAGTCTCCCAGAAAAACCAGAGATAAACAATATACTAGATGTTATTCTATAGGAGATTATAAAAGAAAATTGCCCACACGTTTTAGAGCAAGGGGGCAAAATAGAAATAGAAAGAGTTCATAGAACACCCTCTATACTAAGTCCCCAAAAGACAACCCCTAGGAATGTAATTGCCAAATTCAAGAGCTTCCAAGAAAAGGAGAAAATCCTACAAGAAGCCAAGAAGAGGAGCTTCAGATATAAGGAGGCTCCCATAAGGATCACACATGACTTAGCGGCTAACACACTAAGAGACCTCAAAGCATGGAACACGATATTTAGAAAGGCAAGAGAGCTGGGTCTCCAACCAAGAATCAACTACCCAGCAAAACTGACTACATACTTCCAGGGGAAAGTATGGGCATTCAACAAAATAGAAGATTTCCAAGCATTTGCTAAGAAAAGACCAGAGCTCTGTGGAAAGTTCGATATCCAAGCACAGAAAGCAAGAGAAACATGAAAAGGTAAATATGAAAGAAAGAGAAAAGGAGATAAATCTTATCTTTTTCTTTAAGTCAAACTCTCTTCTATAAGGACTACATTTACATCTAATTATATATATTATGTGGAGAAAATGTTTTGTGTAACTCTCATAAATTGTATGCATCATAAAAGTAGTTAGAAGAAACATGCATAGTGAAAGATTGGGGCATTAAGAAGATTTGGGGTAAGTGGGGGAAAAGAAAGGAAAAGGGAGGGGGGAACCATCAATAACACTAAGATTAACTTCAAGAAATAGGGGGGGACTTCATAGAATAATCTTTCCGATATAAAGATACACATGGGAAGGGGAGGGGAAGGACTCTCATATGAGAAGGAGAGGAAGAGAGCGTGAAGTGGAATTACATAAACCTTACTCTCAGTGAAATCAAATCTGAGAGGGAAGAACATCTAGATCCAGTGGGATCCTGAATTCTATCTTATCCAACAGGGCAAGAAAGAAAGGAAAATTAAGGAGGGGGAGGGGGGAAAGAGTATAAAAAGGGAGGGAAGGAGAGGGGGGAGGGGAAGGGAGCATAAAAAGAGAGGGGCTAGAAACGGAAGCATATCAAGGGAGGGGACTAGGGGGACTGACCTAAAGTAAATCACTGGTTTAAAAGTCTACATCTAAAGAAGAAAGGTCAGATTTAGGGGAAGATATCAAAATGCCAGGGAATCCACAAATGACAATCATAACTTTGAATGTGAATGGGATGAACTCACCCATAAAATGTAGACAAATAGCAGATTGGATTAGAACCCCAAACCCTACCATTTTTTGTCTTCAAGAAACACATATGAGGTGGGTTGACACTCACAAGGTTAGAATTAAAAGTTGGAGTAAGACCTTTTGGGCCTCAACTGATAGAAAGAAGGCAGGAGTTGCAATCATGATATCTGACAAAGCCAAAGCACAAATAGACCTGATTAAAAGGAATAGGGAAGGTAAATATATTCTGTTAAAAGGGAGTATAGACAATGAGGAAATATCACTAATCAACATATATGCACCAAATGGTATAGCATCCAAATTTTTAATAGAGAAACTAGGAGAATTGAAGGAGGAAATAGACAGTAAAACCATATTAGTGGGAGAATTGTACCAACCACTATCAAATTTAGATAAATCAAACCAAAAAATAAACAAGAAAGAGGTAAAAGAGGTGAATGAAATCTTAGAAAAATTAGAGTTAATAGACATATGGAGAAAAATAAATAGGGACAAAAAGGAATACACCTTCTTTTCAGCACCACATGGCACATTCACAAAAATATATCATATACTAGGTCACAGAAACATGGCACTCAAATGCAGAAAAGTAGAAATAATAAATGCAGCCTTTTCATATCACATAAAAATATTGATCAGTAAGGGTACATGAAGAGCCATATCAAAAATTAATTGGAAATTAAATATGATACTCCAAAATCGGTTAGAGAAGAAATCATAGAAACAATTAATAATTTCATTGAGGAAAATGACAATGGCGAGACAGCCTTTCAAACCTTATGGGATGCAGCCAAGGCAGTACTCAGAGGAAAATTCATATCCCTGAGTGCATATATTAACAAATTAGGGAGGATAGAGATCAAGGAATTGGAAATGCAAATCAAAAAACTTGAGAACAAACAAATTAAAAACCCCCAGAAGAAAACCAAACTAGAGATCCTAAAAATTAAGGGAGAAATTAATTAAATCAAAAGTGACAGAACTATTGAGCTAATAAACAAGACTAGAAGCTGGTACTTCGAAAAAAAACAGACAAAATAGACAAAGTACTGGTCAATCTAATTTAAAAAAGGAAAGAAGAAAGGCAAATTAACAGCATCAAGGATGAAAAGGGGGACATCACCTCCAATGAAGAGGAAATTAAGGCAATCATTAAAAACTACTTTGCCCAACTATATGGCAATAAATATACCAACCTAGGTGATATGGATGAATGTTTACAAAAATATAAATTGCCTAGACTAACAGAAGAAGAAATAGATTTCTTAAATAATCCCATATCAGAAAAAGAAATCCAACAGGCCATCAAAGAACTTCCTAAGAAAAAATCCCCAGGGCCTGAAGGATTCACCAGTGAATTATATCAAACATTCAAAGAACAGCTAACCCCAATACTATACAAACTATTTGACATAATAAGCAAAGAGGGAGTTCTACCAAACTCCTTTTATGACACAAACATGGTACTAATTCCAAAGCCAGGCAAGCCAAAAACAGAGAAAGAAAATTATAGACCAATCTCCCTAATGAATATAGATGCAAAAATCTTAAATAGGATACTAACAAAAAGACTCCAGCAAGTGATCAGAAGGGTCATCCACCATGATCAAGTAGGATTTATACCAGGGATGCAGGGCTGGTTCAATATTAGGAAAACTATCCACATAATTGACCACATCAACAAGCAAACCAACAAGAACCACATGATTATCTCAATAGATGCAGAAAAAGCCTTTGATAAAATACATCACCCATGCCTACTAAAAACACTAGAAAGCATAGGAATAGAAGGGTCATTCCTAAAAATAATAAACAGTATATATCTAAATCCATCAGCTAATATCATCTGCAATGGGGATAAACTAAATCCATTCCAATTAAGATCAGGAGTGAAACAAGGATGCCCATTATCACATCTATTATTTGACATTGTATTAGAAACACTAGCAGTAGCAATTAGAGAAGAAAAATAAATTGAAGGCATTAAAATAGGCAAGGAGGAGACCAAATTATCGCTCTTTGCAGATGACATGATGGTCTACTTAAAGAATCCTAGAGATTCAACCAAAAAGCTAATCGAAATAATCAACAACTTTAGAAAAGTTGCAGGATACAAAATAAAACCACATAAGTCATCAGCATTTCTATATAATTCCAACACAGCTCAGCAGCAAGAACTAGAAAGAGAAATCCCATTCAAAATTACATTAGACAAAATAAAATACTTAGGAATCTATCTCCCAAGACAAACACAGGAACTATATGAATACAACTACAAAACACTTTCCACACAACTAAAACTAGTCTTGAACAATTGGAAGAACATTAACTGCTCATGGGTAGGACGAGCCAATATAATAAAAATGAACATCCTACCCAAACTCATCTATCTATTTAGTGCCATACCCATGGAACTTCCAAAAATTTTTTTTACTGATTTAGAAAAAACCATAACAAAGTTCATTTGGAAGAACAAAAGATCAAGGATATCCAGGGAAATAATGAAAAAAAAATACAAAGGAAGGGGGACTTGCAGTCCCAGATCTCAGACTATATTATAAAGCAGCGATCACCAAAACAATCTGATACTGGCTAAGAGACAGAAAGGAGGATCAGTGGAATAGACTGGGGGCAAGCGACCTCAGGAAGACAGTATATGACAAACCCAAAGATCCCAGCTTTGGGGACAAAAATCCACTATTTCATAAAAACTGCTGGGAAAATTGGAGGACAGTGTGGGAAAGATTAGGTTTAGATCAACACCTCACACCCTACACCAAGATAAATTCAAAATGGGTGAATGATTTGAACATAAAGAAGGAAACTATAAGAAAATTAGGCGAACACAGAATACCATACATGTCAGACCTTTGGGAAGGGAAAGACTTCAAAACCAAGCAAGACTTAGAAAGAGTTACAAAATGCAAAATAAATAATCTGGAATACATCAAATTAAAAAGTTTTTGTACAAACAAAACCAATGTAACCAAAATCAAAAGAGTAGCAACAAATTGGGAAACAATCTTCATAAAAACCTCTGACAAAGGTTTAATTACTCAAATTTACAAAGAACTAAATCAATTGTACAAAAAATCAAGCCATTCTCCAATTGATAAATGGGCAAGGGACATGAACAGGCAGTTCTCAGCCAAAGAAATCAAAACTATTAATAAGCAAATGAAAAAGTGCTCTACATCTCTTATAATCAGAGAAATGCAAATCAAAACAACTCTGAGTTATCACCTCACACCTAGCAGATTGGCTAACATGACAGCTATGAAAAGTAAGGAATGCTGGAGGGCATGTGGCAAAGTGGGGACACTAATTCATTGCTGGTGGAGTTGTGAATTGATCCAACCATTCTGGAGGGCAATTTGGAACTATGCCAAAAGGGTGCTAAAAGACTGTCTGCCCTTTGATCCAGCTATAGCACTGCTGGGTTTGTACCCCAAAGAGATAATAAGGAAAAAGACTTGTACAAGAAAATTCATAGCTGCGCTCTTTGTGGTGGCCAAAAACTGGAAAACGAGGGGATGCCCATCAATTGGGGAATGGCTGAACAAATTGTGGTGTATGTTGGTGATGGAATACTATTGTGCTAAAAGGAATAATAAAGTGGAGGAATTCCATGGAGACTGGAACAACCTCCAGGAAGTGATGCCGAGCTAAAGGAGCAGAACCAGGAAAACATTGTCCACAGAGACTGACACACTGTGGTACAATCCAACATAATGGACTTCTCCATTAGTGTCAATTCAATGTCCCTGAATAATCTGCAGGGATCTAAAAAATACTATCCACAAGCAGAGGATAAACTGTGGGAGTAAAAACAATGATGAAAAGCAACTGCTTGACTACAGGGGTTGAGGGGATATGACTGAGGAGAGACTCTAAATGAACACTCTAATGCAAATACCAACAACAGGGAAATGGGTTTGAGTCAAGAGCACATGTGATAACCAGTGGAATCGTGCGTCGGCTATGGGAGAGGGAAAGGTGGTGGGTGGGGTGGCGGGGAGAAAAAGAAAATGATCTATGTTTCCAGTGAATATTGTTTGGAAATGACCAAATAAAATAATGTTTAAAATTTAAAAAAAAAAGAAAGAAAAAGAAATATTCAGTATAGCAACAGGACAAGAAAAACGTAGTAATCATAGACCAAGAGAAAGCAAAATTATTACTTTGTGCTGATTATATGATTGTCTTTAAGAAAATACTAATATTCAACTCAAATTCACTGAAACAATTGATGTTCTCAGTAATGTCTTTTTTGCTATTTCTTATGTGAAGTTCATCCTTGATAATATACTGAAGCCTTTTTTGTGCCCACTATGCTATTTTTCTTTATGGTATATGACAGTTTTAGGCTCATGAAATCATAGATTTAAATTAATAAGAAATGTTACATGCTGTCTATTTAACTCTCTCCTTTTACAGATGAGGAAACTGAGAATTCAAGAGATAAAGTAATGTTCCATGGTCATATAAGTTCTTATTCTGAGATTATAGTCTTCCATGACTCCCAGTTATAGAGAAATTCAGGGCTTTCTCCTTTTTTATAAGTCTGAATATCTTGTCAAATTTCATAAAGCCAAACTGTAAATGGTTATAGTTAGAAGGAACCTGAAAAGTTGTCACTTCCAACATGAACCATAATGAAGAGAGAGATCAGGTTTGAATTCACTTTGAGTTCTAGTAAAAATGAAATACAAATAAAGTAAAAAGCAACTTAAAAGATTTCAAGAGCCATAAATAAACTTACAAATTCTCTCTTGTAGAGGTCAGCAAATACTTACCTTTGGCCAAATCTTGCCAGTTACCTCTAGGAAGTTTAGCTAACCAGGAGTTATAACTTATAATCCATTAAAAATGACAGATTCAGCCCATGTGGCAACACCACCATCATATACCACAATTTGTCCAGTCATTTCCAACTGATGGACATCTCTTCAATTTCTAATTCTTTGCCACTCCAAAAATAGTAGCTATAAATATTTTTAACAAGTAGAACCTTTCCCTTTTTTGTGATCTCTTCGGATATACATATACATATTTGTATATACAACTTTTTATAGAATAAAACATACATTTCTGTTTTTAAAAAACACTAAAATCATTTAAGCAATAGTCCTTTCCTTAAAATGAAAAATAGAATCAATCTAAATCCAAAGGACAAAATAATGCAATTATATCTATACAATATGTATAGATATTTTAGCATAATATGCATATACTTATTTTATGTACAGGTGTGTATATTGTTCATGGTAGTATTCATAGAAATAATTCAGTAGCAGCAGCAACAGAAGTAGTAGTAGTAATAATAGTAGTGTTAGTGGTGGAGGTGGTAGTAGTAGTAGTGGTAGTAATAGTGGTGGTAGTCATGATGGTGGTGTTGATAGTGGTAGAAAGGTCAGCATTCTGCTAGTATTTTTTTATTAATATCCTGTATACTATTGCATGGATGAATAACATTAACTGTTGTTTTCTTTAAATCCTTGCCTTCTGTCTTAGAATCAATACTATGTGTTGGTTCCAAGGCAGAAGAGTGGTACGGGCTAGGCAATGGGGGTTAAGTGACTTGCCCAGGGTCACACAGCTGGGAAGTGTCTGAGGCCAGATTTGAACCTAGAATCTCCCATCTCTAGGCCTGACTCTCAATCCACTGAGCTACCCAGCTGCCCCCCATTAACTGTTTTTTTAATTATATATAAGTATTAGTATATCAGCTCCATCTCTGTGAGTTCACTGAAAGTGTCTTTGGAAGAATTCCCATAACAGACAGGATCAAGGAGGCAGAAGAAAAGTATTTGTATTTTATATTAATCTCACTTGGTTTTAATTATTTCTACTGTGTCTGTATTTTGAAAATTTCATTCCATAAAACTTGAAGCTGATGAGTGATTGATATCCTGGCATTTGTTAAAATTATTAGTCATGAATCTTAAGGTTCAATGTTATATCTGGGAAATTGGGGCAAATATTTGTCAGTAATTATGGGACCATTCTAGGGTACTTTAGTTATTCAAGTCTCACAAATACTTTGAGGTCAGTAGTGTAACAGTTAAAGTAGTTTCTCTACTGAAAGTATTATATTTTTAGAGGTTGATTAAAGATTATTATAAATCAAGGATAAAGAAATACAAAATAAGAAAAGCCTAGGGCTGGTAAGCCCATTCAATTTCAACTTACTACATCTTGAGAGACCCATGTGCTTAGAAGCAAAAGCAGAGACTGCCCAAGTAGGCAGTGCAGTCAGTTTAAATACAAATGCTGATCTCACACTCAGGTGAGAACTCAGGTGAGATTATGGGGCATTCTGGGAAGTACCAAGGACTTCTAAGGATTGAAGTCTGGGGTTCAAATCTCTATTTTTACAGTAGGGGCACTTGCTATCAGGTAGTTTATGAATATAAATGGATTTTGTTGTGTGATTTTGGTTATCATGACCAATTTTTACAACTTAACATGACATATTGAATAGTTTCTGTCATTTCCAGACATAATCTATTTTAATCAAAAAGTTTCATTTTATAAATTTGGTGGTAAAGATGTGATTAAAATCTTTATCATAAATTGTAATAAAAATGGCTCTGTAATTTGCTTAATTTTTCTCAGTTGACATACTGTTGATTGAGTTCCTCTGGATTTCATATATAGTGGTTCTTTTGATGCTATCCTTGCTTCCTAGCCATTTCATATGAGTCTCTACAATGTAGATCTATTTCAGTTACATTTGACAAATCCAGTCTTTACAATTCCTTGATAAAGAGTTGTCCTCTTGTTCAAAAAATATTTCTATCATTTTCTTACCTTTTGATCATGTACTCTAAGATGAGCTACAGCCATCCTCTTCTTCCCTTTTGGTTAGGAAATATTGCTATTACTACAGCTGACTTAATGTCTCATATATGATGAGAATTATACAAATTTTAATTAAGATTTCAAATCAGTTATGGCCCCTTATATAACTTTGAAAGTTTACATTAATATTGGTTCATTGCTTTAAGTATAGTCTGTCAATTTATCTCTGATTTCAGGATGCTAATATTCTCTTAATATATTCAGATATAGCTTTTTCCTTGAAAAGCATTTTGCTTGAGTATTCTTTCAGGAAGAGATCAATGTATTTCTAGTATTCTCTAGAATTCTAGTATTCTTTGAGTAATCTCTAATATTCAATTAAACTTCAGGATTCATCTCTGAGACCTTGGAATTCCAGGACCTTGCCCAGGGACAGAAGAAACATTTATGCATTGCCCCACTTCATTCTGCTTTGGAAACTATAGAGAACCAGTGTGCTCTCACAATATTTCCGCCTCTGCCTGATGACCAATAAAACATGTAAAAGAATCTGAGGGAAGTCTAGTGCTTCCTTAGTCATCCTCACTGTTAAAAAAAAGGGGGGTTTCATGACATAAATTAGCTGTTTAATATGCCTTTCACTGACTATGAGGGATTGCTATTCAACAAAATAGTATGAGTGGGGGTAGGGACTGGAAGTAGAGAGATGAGAGGCTACAATTTTTTTTCATTTTCAAGTAAATGGCATATACACTCTTCATTATCTTTTTTCCATGAAATATTTTAAGAATGTTATAATGAGGTCAATTGGCAATTATATATCATTTACTGGAGTATATTAGGAAATATTTAACAACTACCTCTTCAAAAACACAATATACTTTTAAGATCTGCATTATTAACATTTTCACCATCACTTTCTTAGATCCAGATAATCAACAAAACAATAAGTTTGGCCCTTGTTTCCAAGATTTGCTGATTTTCAAAGTGTAAATGATCACACTGAAAATTTAACAATCAGCTTGGGTGATAGTATGAGCTAGCTCCAGAATTCCCCAGGTTGAAGAAAGATTCCATGAGATAAATGAGCTGTTTAATGCACTTTTTCACTGTAGCCATATAGATTGATGTCATCTATGTACACAGCAAATGATTGATAAGCTGTTCTCATTTGACTCCATCTTTAATTTGGAAGCCATACTTTGATCTATTTAAATGAGTTGAATGAATTTATGGCTAGGAAGAATCATTATGGACTTAAATAAACTAAATGAAAAATGCTACACTGTCATAATCTTTGACAATCATTTCTACATCATGATTAAGCATCATAGGACTTTAAAGGAGACATCCCATAATTACTGCAAAAATATCTGCAAGCCATAATGTTAGTGTTCATATATAACATTATCACTTTGAAATATATATTTTCTGGTGCATATGTAAGAGGTCAGACACCCTTACCTTTGTTCATTCATTAATTGCACTGCTAAGCCAACTATGTTTTCTGAGGCTTTCTTTAATTCTGATGGTGTCTCATGAATTCATGAAATGAAGCCCAGACAAGCATAATCTCATTACAATTATGTTTGGGTTCTCAAGACCAACACACAAAAACTGATTATTCGGCTATAAATTGCTAGGGAGACACAGAGAAATCTTGTAGGCTTTGATGAGCTTTGATACTTGACCGTGATATTATGTCCCACTTTGTAGAATGTGAACATGGGATTACTTTCTTATCTAGCATCTTAGCTATAGTGTCTACAGTGGTAGTAGCATGCTTGCTCTCTAAGATCAAGGCTCACAAAAGCTTATCCTCTGAGTCTGTTCTTTGTCCTTGTGCACAAAGAGGGGATGAAAGAATCAGGGCTGCAAAAAACTCAGTGAACCATTGGCAACAGATGTACATTCCATGCCCTGGTAATAATACAGATGTTTGTAGTGAACTGATAAATCCCCCATCATCTTTCCTATTATTTGATATTCACCTGTAAGTTTACCTTTCAAAGACTATGATGGACTGCTATTCAACAAAATAGCATGAGGGGGACTGAGGCAGGGAACTGGGGAGGCTGAAATTTTTCATTTTCAAATAGATATAGCCCTGGGAAATCTACTTCTAAAAACAGTAGTAATAAAAATAGATTGGAATAAAATGTTGCAAGTAATTTGCATTCTCCCTCAGTGGTATTTTTGTGTCTTCTCTGTAGGGAGCCACTCCACTAAAGGCCATATCCTGCTCAAAATCTGTTTGTGGAGTTCCTGTTGAAATGAGCTCAGGGACATGCTAAATCAGACAAGTGCTCTCTTCATTCATGCCTCTGTATAGATTATAGCTTTTAAAAATTAAATATTGACAGAACACAGTAAATTATAAGTCTTAAGGTGTTCTTCAGCTATAATTGTAAAAGGAACCTCTTGTTCTCTTCTATTTGTTGTTGCATTTTTTGTAATGTGACCATTTATATACATCTTGCATATACTTTTTGAAGTTATTATAGTATATGGTGTAAATGATTGGTCTAAACCTAATTTCTGCCAAACTTTTTCTTGTTTTGTTTTCCTACCAGTACTTATTTTAGAAATGCCCCCCCTTTCTTCTGTAGCTGTATTTTTGGTTTTATCAAATACTGGCCTACTCTTTTAAATTCCTTCTGATTCATGATTATACAGAGCTATAAGAACTTCAACAGTAATGTAGTTTAACTATTTCATTTAACATATAAAGAGTTTGATATCCAGAGGAATTAAGAGCCCAAGGTTAAAAGGTATTATAAGCCTTTAGTGAGATAATAGATGTAAAACATTTTACAAACCTTAAAGTGTGATGTAAATGCCAATTATTTTTCTTATTATTAATCTCCAATGGACAGATCTCCAGTCTGGTGATGATTTCATTACAAAAGTGAGTTGATAAATGTTTAACAACCAGACTCCTGGAGGGGGAAAAGTATGCACACATATATTTGCACATTTCAGTTTTATTTGCATTATAAACATTTTCTTAAGTTCTGACAATCAACGAAGCAATAAATCAAGTCCTGATTTAGAGAGATTGCTGAATTCTGAGGTAATTACTGATAATTTAACAATGAACTCTGACAAGCTGTTTAACGCTCTCCCTAACACCCCCCCCCATCCTTCAAAAGTCACAATAAATGCCAGATATGGCTTTAAATCCAGGTACCCTGACTCTAGAGATAATATTCATAAGACTGCAACCCATCTTGTAAACCAGCAGTTTTGTTAATAATGTACAAAATAAAACAGCCTTCCTCCTCCTCCTCTCTGCCTATTCCCACATTTAGCCATATCACCTATCATTCCTATAGGAATCCTCTTCCACAGAATGCTCTCAAGATAGTTTTATCCAGGATAAATATAAAGCTCACATGATTTAATGGAAAAAATGAAACTATCATCAAAGAACCTGGGATCAAATCCTGGCTTTAATAAATATAACTTGGTTTAGCTTAGAAAAATTAATTTTCCTCTTTAAAGGAAAATTGGTAAAAATTAACTTTTTATATTAGATTATTCCTGAGCTCCCTTCCAACTATCAGTGCTAAACTGTGTCAGATTTCCCACTTTTCATCTGAAAAGTCTATAAAAGTAAGATTTCTGTGGAAGAAGAGGGCACCTTTTCTCTCTCTCTCTCTCTCTCTTCCTCTCTCTCTCTCTTTCTCTCTCTCTCTCTCTCTCTCTCTCTCTCTCTCTCTCTCTCTCTCTCTCTCTCTCTCTCTCTCTCCCATTATTTCTGTCTTAAAACTTACCAGTTTGTTTTTTAAGACCCTTACCTTCCATCTTGAAATCAATACTGGGTATTGGTTCCAAGGCAGAAGAGTGGTAAGGGCTAGGCAATGACAGGTAAGTGACTTGCCCAGGGTCACACAGCTAGGAAGAGTCTGAGGCCAGATCTGAACCTAGGACCTCCTGTCTCTAGATCTGTCTCTCAATCCACTGAGCTACCCAGCTGCCCCCAAAACTTATCAATTTTAAGAGAGGAGTAACAAGGACTAGGCAATGACTTTCCCACGGTCACACAGTTAGGACGTATCTGAGTTCAGATTTGAACCCAAATCCTCCTGACTCCATGTCTGGTGTTCTATCTACTGTCCTACTTAGCTACCCTGACACCCTAATTCTGAATGTCTCCTATTTAAAATGTTGCTATGTGACTGACAAAGGCAACCCTAGATATAAGGGAAGGAACTTGCTATCCTGTAAATACTATGTCAAGCTGAATAAAATAGGACCAAACTATGTCTATAGAGAACTGGTCACACACAGTCTCAGACATTTATTTTTAAATGTCATTAAAGTTTTCTAATCTAAGTTTTCTCATTTAACTGAGTGTGTAGACAAAATAAAGTCCCCCAAAATAAGAGATTCATGAACAGTCAATATTAGGCTAGCTTTGGAGGCATGAAGACCTGGGTTCCAGTTCTATTTCTGGCACATACTTTCAGAATAGTCTTGCACAAGTCATTCTACTTCTCAGCACTATCAGAAAACTCTCTAAAGCTATGAGTTTCAGAAAACGTCCTGACCTACACTACACAAAGGGTTTCCCCAGAGAGTTCCCTGTGTTAATAAAATTACAGGTCAAAGTCAAAGCAATATAACCAAGGCTCACATCTCTGATGTAGATTTATAACTGAATAATAGTGATTTCAATTATGTTCAACAACCAGTAGAGCCCCTCTATAAGAACTTGTATCTAATACAGACATTCCAAATAGACAGTGAGCTAGGACCAATATTTTTAAATAGAAAACTAATGCAAGGAGTTGCCCCTGGGAAAGTGCAAGCCCTTTCCATGACCCTTGAAATAAAAGTTCATGATTTTATTATCAATATTCTTCATATGATGTATTCCTATAATTCATGGAATAGCACAGTCTCTAACAATTACAATTTGAGGGTTTGCCAAATGTCAGAAAGCAAATGATAGATATTAGTAGACCATAACACATTACAAATGAGGAACTGGCCAGAAGTAACTAAGCTGTTATTATCACATAAATATATACAACTGGGGTAAAAAGATAAGTCAGGCTTTCCCTCATTAGTTTAATGGAAAACCAATAGACACAATATATTCTCTGTTGGTATCCATACAATGTCAGGTTATCTGTAGAAAGCACCCTAACACAAGGATTGGACTTCTCCGGGACAGAATAATTGGAGTGCATAGATATGTATTGTTCGGGTCAGAAAGGCAATGTCTGGTACTCTGTAACATAACATTGGAGAAACTACCAACTTTTATAATGGATAATAGATCCAGGTAAGGATTGAAGGGATAGTAGATATTTCCTAAACCTGAGCAAGTGTGAAATAATGTCATAATTTAAGTGAATTCATTAATTAGAGAAGTATTTTAATTTATGAGTAAAGGGAACTTGAGTGATCATTAATTACATTATTTTTAAGCTTTTTCATTCCTTTATTATTCTGTGTTCATTTTCAAGATTCAGCACTAAAGTCTTTCCATCTTTCCATCTCTCTCTTTTTCCCTCCCTCATCTCTCTCTTCCTCTCCCTCTTTCACTCTTCTTTTCTTCTATCCATATTTCTTTTCTTCCTTTATTTCCCCTCCCTTCCTCCTTCCTCCCTTCTCCTTTCCTCTCCTCTTCTCCCTCTCCTTCCTTCCTTCTTTTCTTCCTTCCTTCTAAAAGAGAAAAGGAGAAAATTGTTAGCAATGTACTTAATCCTAGGGGTTAAATGGACCAAGTGAACAGGCAATGATGTCAACATTTCACTGAAATAAATGGGGCGCTGAGTGGGGGAGAGAGTGCAGGCTTTGCTTCTGTCATTGCTCAAATGAAGACAGTTTTTTTTCCCTGCCAAGCTGGGTTAACAAGGCAGTGGCACATCAGGTTACAGTATGACAGTTGTATTCTCACAGATGGAAAGAGAGAGATTTTTCTTTTTCTAAAAACGAAAGACAAAATAAATTGACCTCTGGGTTGAAATTTTTCCAGTTGGTTCTCAGCCCACATTTTCTACCAAGAGAATTGTTTTCAAAAATCGCCACGCACAGGAGAATCAGGGCACATGCCTCCATCTAAATCAACAAGCTCTCCAACTCATTAATGTCACTGTCACTTCAGGACAAGAAGAGTATGTATGTGGTAAATGGGGACTTCTCAGAATGCTGGGATGGGTGGCACTGGGGGCACAGTTCACCTTGTGTTTCCCCCTTACCTGGGCACCGTAGGCATCATTCTAATCCACGGATGTACAGCTCTGATACAGAGCATCCTCTGACTCTGAATCTCTGAATCCTACACTCTGACACATACTGTGCATTCGTGACACACAAAGTTGAACTGAAGCAAAAAGCTTTGCCATCTGACTATGGCTGGAGAGTGTCAAAGGTGTGCTCTGCAAAGAGGCATTTTTTTTTCCCTAACTGGTTTACTAACATCGTTTTGTTATCCCTACCTAGGGGACTCTGGGAAAACAAGCTTCTTGACATAGTTACCATGAAGGCCTAATGTTCATAAATGCCAGGTTGTCAGTCTCATCGGGTCTAAGCAACTGCAATAGAAGGTGCCTTTTTTTTTTTAATGCTACCCCAGAGTCAATTAAAATACAGTAATGCTGACATCTGCAGAATACGAAATGATCAAAGTAAAGAATGCCCATACAGCTTCTGACATAAAAACAGTGTGTTTGGAAGCAGAGTGACACAGTGTAACAGGTCAGGTAATTATGAGAAAATCTATGATGTATCTGTTGCAACTGCTTAGCTTGTTCCCATTATCAGAGCCATCAAACAGAGCAGGGCTCTCATTTCTCCTGATGGATCGTAAAGCTAGTGACACCCTCAGCTCTCCTGATACAGATGGCATCTCAGGAGCGACTGAATTAATTTGACAGTAAATAGGTGATCGCAGTTACTGTCTTTTAAATATATATATATATTTTTTTAATTGTACCAGGATAGTTTCTTCCCACCCCACCCCCCACCCTGCAGCCCCCACTTCTGGGAAGAGCTGAGAACGTCAGTAGCCTTATTAGCAACACCCCCTCACCAAGCCTACCCCCAACCCCTTCGCCATCATACCACCAGTCCTCTGTGTGTACCCCACACACTTTGAAGTTGTTTTATGGTTTGCGCTATAATTGCATAGGCACACATATGCTGGGCTGTTGTTTTATCGTTTGCATAGTAATTGCTCAATGGCAACAAATTTTTATTTTCCCCCCTCAGCCTGAACATGTACATTAATTATAATGATTAAGGGATTTCTCTGATTTGGGGGACCTTGATGTGTTTATTAAATTAATGAAGGGATTTGACAGATGAGTCTGTAGGCTTAGGGTACAGTTAGGCTAAAGCCATGGGTATATTTTAGAGGGCTGAATATTCTCTGCCTCACTAACATTATAATTGGCTTAATGGATTTTCAGTTATGTGCACTAGCTTTTTCCCCCCCTCGATAAAGCAGACTAATTACAGCTTTTTACATTAAATTCTAATAGATTTCAATTTATCTCCTCTAAATTATTACAATAATTACAGTAATAAATTAAGCATATAGATATCATTAATCAAAACCATTTGAGTTTGGCATCATAGCTGTGTACCCCAGTCCTTGCTGACTAAATGTAATTGCAAAAACATACTTAACTATATAGCCACCAGGTTGGTGTCTTTTGGGTGGAGCTCAAAGGCATGTGTATACACCCACATGTGGGTATCAATGCATATGTTATGTCTCTAAAAAGTCTGCAAAATAATTCATTTCAAAGGAAGGAGGTTTGAGCTGCAGTTAATAATACCTGGATAATGATTTTGTCCTGGATTAGAAACCTGCTCCTTCCTTTCCTCCCTCCCTCCATCTCCCACTAATCTGCCATTGGCTCTCTGCTCTGGTCCCTTTTTGCCTACACAAATATGCACCACAAATGTTCCTTTTGCTTAGTGAAGTCAGCATCTGATTCCATTTATTACCGGCACTTTCGGTTCAATTTTAATGGCATGCCATTATGCTAGGCAGAAAAGGGAAAACTTACCTCCAGCTCCCTTAATCAGGGCTGCCCCCAACTTTAGGTATTGCAAAGCTGCAGACTTGTGCTTCAAATACGAGATATACTTCAAATGTACTAGATACACTTCATTGGCTTTCTTTGTCACCCTGTGCAGATGTAAAGTGTCATGTGTGGTAGGTGTGTGAAGTTTAGGCTGATTCCGATATAAATTGTAACAGAACAGATGGTCACAGATTTTCAGAGATTTAGACAGGTGATTTTTACATTTTTTTTTTAAAGAAGACCAAACTTTCAGGCTTATCCTTCAAAACTCCAAGAGTGATAGCTCAAACCCAGTGCATACTGTTTAAAGGGTTATTTATGCAGAAAATAGGGGGAAAAAGAAAATGTAATGCTTAAAGTATTTTAATCCAACTTTTTCCCCAAGTGAATAAAGAACAGCTGTTCCTTTACCTTTCTGGATTTTCATTCTTTTTTGGAAGTCTGATCATTTGGAATATTTTAGAGTTTTGTTTGTTTGTTTCTTCCCTGAACCTGTAAAAAATCAAAAGAAATTATGCTTATAGAACAGTCTACTATACTAAAACAAATGATCATAGACTATTTCTATAGAAATATATTATGTCCCCATTATTATACACATAGACACAATGTTATATTCTGGGCCCTATGCTTTGGAGTCTGGGGAACATAAACCACATTTACATGGAAATGATAAGATTTGATAGCCGCTACACAGAGATGGATGAAGAAGTTTCTTTTATTTTCAGAGGCCATGTTCCTGGAATAAGAGTTCCTCATGATTAAACCACCCCATTGTGATTCATTACTATAATGAATAGATTTGACGTGACTGACAATTGAAATCTAGCTGACTTTTGTGAGGCCATTCACCTGACCTAACCAACACTTCTCAATGTTTAAGGCTTATGGTTTTATTTCAAAGACAACATCCTTACATGGAATATGAAATCATTTGAAATTTGCCACTTTGTGAAAAATGAATATTTTGAATAAGGTTAACTGCAACACTCCTCTCTTCCCCATCTAAGACACACAGGCAAACCCTTACCACAACCACTGAGATTTGTGAAAAGTGTGATGTGACACAGATATTCTATTCATTCCAAATAATATTTAAGCACCTGCTATGGGCACGACATAGTGATAAAACTTGAGAATAAAAATTTGAGTAAGACACAATGTTGACTCCTGAAAACATTTGCAATATAGTTAAAATAATTCAGAGACACTCAAATATTCAAAAGATGTCATTTTAGGATTCTCTAATGTGATTTCACCAATAAGATTCTTTCCTCTAATTATGAAGATTTCAACTGATCCATGCCTGCTTGTCTCATGTAGCTCCTTCCTTTGTACTCACATTCACAAGAAAGACTCCACTCAATATGCTAGAGGAATTTCCTTGCTTCCTCCTAAGATTATAAGGATACTGGTGGGCTAAATATCTGTTATTCCTCTCTCTTTTCATGGGAAAAGCCCTTCTTTTTTATTATATCTGTCTTTGATGACCTCCCTTGCTCTGGTCCTTCTTATTTACTATGTACTACCTTCAGCTTGCTCACAAAAACTGTGCCCTATGAGGAATTTGCTGGAGGTATTCATAACCATCATAGTTGTGGAGAGTTCCCATGATAGATTGTTTCTCTCAAGATGATGAGGCCTTCCAAGAGGTTTCTATCTGTGAATGGCAGTATGCCAGTCACCATAGTCCCAGGGTGTGCGGAGTGTATTGCCATACCTTAAAGTGAGGCCTCAGTGGCCAAACACTTCTATTGAAGAGAAGGGAAGGATATATGCCAATGTCTGCTACAGGGTATGGCAATGTACTTGTGCTCCCCCTAAAACTGACTATAGGATTGTCATGGTATTACAGAATTTCAGAGGAGGATCACCACTCAAGAGAGTTTTGTCTAAATATCCAGAGGAAAAAATAGATGGATAAAGAACAAACAAGTTTATGCATATTATTTCACTGTAGCTTCCCAGTAACTCTATGAAGCATTTAATGCCTATAATGTCTATGAGAAAGCATGGGATGTAATCATTCAAATTTCAGCCATGATTCTTCCTATGTGACTTTGTCGGCTTCACTTTCTTAATTTGCAAAAGGAGATTAGATCAAGTAACCTGCAATAATTGTTCCAGCTTTAAATAAATTTTAAATCTATGATCCTTTTTTCTCACTCTATATTCTTTGATCTCATTTGTTATCTCTGATAGAGTGGTGGCCTTGGAATCAGGAAGACAGGTTCAAATCCTTTCTCATACATTTATCAGATTTTTGATTCTACGTGAATCATTAACCTTCATTTAATCTAAGTTTATTTATTTATAATGTGGGGATGATAATAGCAAAATGCTTCAAAGACTTTAAGATAGAAAAAAAGTTAAAGAAAACAACATGAGATAATATTTATATTAACCACACTTTCTCTGGACACCTCTTAAGTTTCTCTGGAAAAAATCTTCATTAGAATTTGAGCAGAATTGTGTTTCCTAGATCTTTGAAATAAGGCATCAGAAAAGAATCTTCACTGAAGACAGTGGCTCAGAAACATGAGGAGCTGTATACATGCATGTGCATAGGCATGTGTGTGCATATTTCAAATGATATTAGGTGATGGGAGAAACAATGCCCTGAGAGTCACGAGACTTTTGCAAAATTCCTTTGAACCTTTAGCAACTCACTCGTCTCCACTAGTCCTCAGTTTCATTATCTGCCAAATCTTGAGGGAGTACAATTCATTAAATGTTCTCTAACATGGGTCAGCCAATAAACAAACATTTATTAACTCTTATGATGTGTTAGAGATTGTGCTCCTTCATACCTCTAAGGCTCTTGATTTCTAGGCTGGTGGAATACAGATGGAGTTCTAGTGAGGGGGAGAACTACAAAGTGCATAATTTCCAATGAAACAAGACTTTCTTTGCTAGTTATTTATGTAAAAGAGAATCCTTAGAACAAGTTAAAGAAAACAGCGCTAAATGTCAGCATCTGAAGATAGCTCTAGTGCCATGTTGTAGACATTACCATTGGTTTCTCAAGGCATATATGTCTTTTTTCATTCAGCAGCAAGAAACAAACTTCCTTTTCTTTCTCTATGCCTGGCACAAAGGTCTGGTTACCTTTTGCAGGGGAAAAGGAATAGATTTTTTAAGACACAAAAAGAAAGCATACCAGCCAAACGTCTTTTCAGGCTGAAACTAAACCTAGCACTTTAAAACATATGTTCAGTTTTTCATGTATTATATGTCCAGGGACCAGAAGGAATGAGAATTAGAGAAAGGTATATAGATAAACTTAACACCTGTTCAACTATCAGGTAATGGGAGATCATCCTATATAATAATCAATTAATTTTTCAGAATGCTCCCTCAATTACAAATTCAAGAGCAATCTTCAATCCTCTATCAGTCAGCCAAAAAGCTTTATTAGGCCCTTACTATGTGCCAGGCATCGTGTTAAACACCATCTTCTCTTGTACATAGGGTGGCAAGGACTACTGGATACAAATTGTACTTTTCAATCACAGTAACACACATGGAGAACAGTGCTATTAGCAAAAACAGCTTTGATCATGAAAGACAGGGGAAAATGGAGACTTATCGCAAGTGTTTCAACAAATTTTAACTGTGGAAACTCATAGACGGGAATAGCCAAAGATTGATTACTTCCCTCCATCAACTAGCAGCTGCAGCAC
This sequence comes from Monodelphis domestica, assembly GCF_027887165.1. Classification (NCBI taxonomy): domain Eukaryota; kingdom Metazoa; phylum Chordata; class Mammalia; order Didelphimorphia; family Didelphidae; genus Monodelphis; species Monodelphis domestica. The sequence goes on from NC_077234.1 coordinate 213,219,308, forward strand.
ACATGTAAGAGCCATCTCCCATGGAAAACATACCTAGAACACCATGGTCACTACTTATTTGTGGGCATTATCTCTCTATGCAGGAAAGAAATTCTATTCAATTACCAAAACCTTTAACTATGTGCTAGGGCTCAAATTTCAGGATTTCAGAAAGTCGAGCAAATAGCAATTCTTTTCCAAGCATGTGATATGATGGGCTAATAAGCAATGAATAGAGAATATCATATATTTTTCTTTTACTAATTTTAAATGATTGAAAAAGAAATATGATTCTGAGTATATTTCCTTCTCTTTTTTTCTTTTCCTACCTATATTTCTTATTTCATTTAAACCCTTGCCTTCTGTCTTAATATCAATTCTAAGGCAGAAGAGCAACAAGGACTAGGCAAATGGGGATAAATGACTTGCCCAGGGTCATAGAGCTAGGAAATTTGTGAGATCAAATTTGAACCCCAATCCTCCAGATTCTAGGCCTGGCACTACATCCACTGTGCTATCTAGCTGCCCCTATAGCTATGATTCTTAAATGCAGTTTTTCCAGTCTTTTGTTCTCTCACTCCCAGAAAATAAAAATCTGTTTATCACTAAATCTCTCCTAACCTTCGTTTCTTCATGTGTAAAATGAAAAGATTGGACTAGATGAACTCTGAGGTCCTTTCCAGTTCTATATCTATAACCCTATAGACATAAGTATCCTAAAAATATAATCATTCATAAAATGTAAATCATATATTTTTAGGGGAATATTTTTTTATTTGAAATTTCATTGAAGGAACTCCCAACATGTATACTTCTATCAGCTTCAGAGAGCAACTGCTCCTCTCCTAACCACAAAAGGGATTTGCCAGGGGTTAAATGGCTTGTCCAAAGTCAAATAGCCAGTAAGGTTAGGAAGAGGAATTTGAACCCAGGTTTTCTTGACACTGGATCTAGTTCTTCCTACAGCATATTTTAACAAAAAAATATTTCATTAGATTTTCTGTTTGTTTTTCTCTTTTCACCGAAGTTATATCTTCTGTAGGTGTGCTAATCTAACTATTTTGACTAATCTATCTAGTAAGATCAAAAGAATTGTGTGTATAGACACTAAACAGGATTTTATTTTTAAGTGGCACTGTGCTCTAAAATGTTGCTAAGGATAAAATTGAAGTCCTTCCTCAGCCAATCCTTTTTTTACTATTTTTTTCATTAGCCACATGAGACTTTTTATGAACCCAATTTAGTCCAGATGTCACATCCTTGAAATATGGTATGCTTTCTTTTCTCTACTCCTGACTTAGTTTGGAAATTATGATCCATGATCAAATGAATTCTGCTCAATGTACCTGGATGTGATGGGTAATTTACCTGGATGGAATAGATTGATGTACTGCACCATAGCTACACTCACTAACCCCATAATTTTCTGAATTAAATACATTCTTGGCCTTCCTTCCTTTTATCTGTTGAATCATCCATTAGAATATAAACTCCTGGAGAGCAGCAGATATCTGAATTTTTGTGTGTTTGTAATAAACACAGTACATAAATGTAGTAGAAGTCTCTCGGTACCCGAGGATGACAATTATGTGTGTTTTTGTGCACAAAGACACTTGTGCATGAAGATTTAAGTGGAAAAGTCGATGCACAGAGACAGTCTCACTCTCTCGGCGTTGGAAGCCTGGGTCCATTGGCACGAAAAGTCGTTACACCAGGAGACTTCCTCAGCTGCATTGGATGGCCGTGTTGTCCTTTGTGCTCCAACACGCCCTGAGCACTCCACAGTGCCTTGCTGTATCGCCATCTCAGCCGTTGAAACTCTTCCTCCTGTTCCACCGAAACAGTCTTCACATGCTGGGTGAGCAAAGCCCTGGTTCACCAGGGGTCGACAATGACCCGATGGCTACCCTCACAAGGTTTAGCCGGCCTGTCAAAGCCGTTGCCCGGGGTGTGACTGCTGCCCCATGCTAGCATCTACTGGGAGCCACATGTGAGAGCTGGGTGTCAGGTGGGGGTCAGAGGCTGGAGATCTGCCCTAGAAGGGAGCGACAAGCCCTCCATACCAAAGATATTACTCCTCCCTGAGCACCCCATATGCCCCACATTAAATGTAGTAAGCCTTTAAAGAATGCTTTCTTGGACTTCTGGGTAAACATGGTAGCAGTATAGATGCAGGATTCTTTCTCTCCTCACCACCTACCAATATAGACACCACAAAAATGCCACAAAAAAAAAAACCAAATTCATATGAGCAAAGGGACTCTACAGTAGGGCGCAGCATTGAAGGTACATGGGATTTGGGTATTTCCACACAATAAAGGGGTGAAAAAGCTTCCACAAAAACACAAGTTGATCCAGGAGGCTGAGGAGCACAGACTGTGGGAGCTTGCAGGGAGATAGCAAGAGTGGGGCAGCAAACAGCAGGAGCTGCAGAGATGGGAGAGCTGGCCTCAGCCAAAATCCTTGCTCCTTAGCTCAATAAACAGAGATCCTGCCCATCTCACTCAAATTTCTAACTAGAAAGGGAATAAAAAACCACTACAGTAATGGCAAACAGTGCCCAGGAAAAACAACTTCCTAATACCAAGAAAAACAAAAAGAAGGGCTTGACCATGGATAATTTTTACAGAGGAAAAACCCAGGCTACAGAGGAAATAGAAGAGGAAATACAAATAAATAAATGCACCAAAAGCTTCCAAAAATGGAAATTGTCCACAAGCTCTTGATGAATTTCAATTGGGGCCTATCAAAAAGATGGAAGCCTTCTGGCAAGAAAAGTGGGAAATAGTTCAAAAAATAAAATAACAGTTTAAAGAACAAGAACTCTGGAGCAATTAGAGAAACACCTGGAAGCCACAAAAAGCAGGATAGACCAAAGCAAAAAGGAAAACCAGTCTTTAAAGACCAGAATTAGGCCATTGGAAGCCAAAGATCTTGCAAAACAGCAAGAATTAATAAAGCAAATTCAAAAGACTGACAAAATAGAAGAAAACATAAAATATCTCACTGAAAAGATGACATAACAGGAAAACAGAGCATGAAGAGACAATTTTAGAATCATTGGTCTACCTGAAAACCCAGAAATAAACTGAAATCTTGACATCATACTATAAGAAATTATCCAAGACAACTGCCCTGATGTTCTTGATCAAGGGGGGGGGGGGGGTAGACATTGAAAGAGTCCATAAAACACCCTCTACACTAAATCCTCAAAAGACAACTCCAAGGAATGTAATTGCCAAATTCAAAAGCTTCCAAGCTAAGGAGAAAATTTTACAAGAAGCCAAAAGAAGACAACTCAGATATCAAGAAGCACCAATCAGGATTACACAAGACCTGGAAAATTCCACACTAAAGGACACAAGGCTTGGAATATGATATTCAGAAAGGCAAGAGCATTGGGTATTCAACCAAGGATCGCCTATCCATCAAAACTGACTATATACTTACAGAAGAAAGTATAGGCATGCAACAAAATAGAAGATTTCCAAGTATTTGTAAAGAAAAGACCAGAACTACGTGGAAAGTTTGATATCCAAATACAAAGATCAAGAGAAACATGAAAAGGTAAATTAGAAGAGAGGGAATAAGGGGAAAATGTTTTTTTATTCAAATTTTCTTCTTTATGGGCTACAATAAGATCAAATTATTTATATTAATATATGGGGAACATGTTATTTGTAACTCACAAAAATTATATTCACTATTATAGTAATTAGAAGAATCATTCACAGGAAGAGATTGAGGTAATAAGGGATATAAGATGGTATGCATAAAAAGAAAAAGGGAGGGGTGAATCGAAGAAGGCACCAAGAGATACTTGAAGAAAGAAAATAAATAGGATAATCTCTATCACACAAAGAAATACATGGGAAGGGGAGGGGAAGAATACTCTTATAAGAATGAAAGGAAGAGAGTGCTAATAGGTAATACTTAAACCTTACTTTCAGTGAAATCAACTCTGAGAGGGAAGAGCATCCAGATCCATTGGGATCTTGAATTCAAATTTAAAAGGTTTTGTACAAACAAAACCAATATAATCAAAATCAGAAGGGAAATAACAAACTGGGAAACAATCTTCATAACAAAAACCTCTGACAAAGGTCTAATTACTCAAATTTATAAAGAGCTAAATCAATTGTACAAAAAATCAAGCCATTCTCCAATTGATAAATGGGCAAGGCACATGAATAGGCAATTTTCAGTCAAAGAAATCAAAAATTAAGCACACGAAAAAAGTGCTCGAAATCTCTTACAATCAGAGAAATGCAAATCAAAACAACTCTGAGGTATTACCTCACACCTAGCAGATTGGCTAACATGACAGCAAAGGAAAGTAATGAATGCTGGACAGGATGTGGCAAAGTTGGGACATTAATTCATTGCTGGTGGAATTGTGAATTAATCTGACCATTCTGGAGGGCAATTTGGAACTATGCCCAAAGGGCGATAAAAAACTGTCTGCCCTTTGATCCAGCCATAGCATTGCTTGGTTTGTACCCCAAAGAGATAATAAAGAAAAATACATGTACAAGAATGTTCATAGCTACACTCTTTGTGGTAGCCAAAAATTGGAAAATGAGGGGATACCCTTCAATTGGGGAATGACTGAACAAATTGTGGTATATGCTGGTGATGGAATACTATTGTGCTCACAGGAACAATAAAGTGGAGGAATTCCATGGAGACTGGAACAACCTCCAGGAAGTGATGCAGAGTGAGAGGAGCAGAACCAGGAGAACATTGTACACAGAGATTGATACACTGTTGTACAATTGAATGTAATGGACTTCTCCATTAGTGACAGTGCAGTGCAGTGATCAGAACAACTTGAAAGGATGTATGAGAAAGAACACTATCCACATTCAGAGGAAAAACTGTGGGAGAAAAAAAAACACCAAAAAAAAATAACAACTGCTTGATTACATGGGTTGAGGGGGATACAATTGGGGATGTCGACTCTGAATGAATAACCTAGTGCAAATACTAAAAATATTGAAATGGATTCTGGTCAAGGACACATGTGAAATTGTGGGTTGGCTACAAGAGGGAGGAATAGAAAATTATTTTTATAACCAGGGAATAATGTTCAAAATTGACCAAATAAAAAATAAATAAATATATACTACCTAATTTTCATAAAACCATGTGTCAAGGTCTGAGAAAAATCATCATGGATCTAAAAGCAATCAGGCTGCGGGCTAGAATTGTTATGGTGACCACCTGTTCTGATGGTGGTCTAGTTCTCATTATTATAAAATGCTCAATTTCTGATAGGATTTTTTGCATTTCTCTGCAAGGTTTTTTAAATAAATAAAATATATTTATTTGATAATACTTTCAGTATTAACTACCAGAGACCTTTTCATCTGAAAGTAGTAAAGTTTAAAAGAACTACAGGGATTCCTTCAAAACTCAAGTCAGACAGAATCTTCATCTAGTCTTAATATTCTTAACTCATTCTGTGAATTTTTTTCAATTTTTCCTTTTACAGACAAACAGACAGACAGAGATAATTTCCTTAGAATATTATTTTATTTTGTGCATCTAAAGCTATTATTCTGATGAAGAATCCATACATAAGCTTCCCTAAACCTCCAAAGGATGTCCATGACACATACAAAAGTCAAGAAAACCCTGATTTAGGCTCACTTTCTGAGATAACCAACTTGCTCAAATAGTTTTCTTTCCACATGCACTATATAGATATGACTTCCAGAAAGTCATTTCTGTCCAAGATTCACATTCTTTCCTTAGGTTACATATTTGTTCCTGTCAATAGAATGTATATACTTTGATGTTTACAATCACCTAAATTATCCAAAAATTGATTATCTTTCCCTTCCAATCATTATTCCTTCTTAAATCACCTTTGTATGATCAGACCACTGCTAATCTTAAAGTCCCCCAAGATTTTAATCTTAAAGCCATATTAACCTCCTTTCTTTACTTACATAAAGTGTAGCCATATCTTGACATTTTTCCACTGAAATATTACTCCCTCAATTATACTTAATCCCTCTCCACAATCACAAGTTTAATTCTGGCACAGTATCAGGATTCTACAAAATCCTTCTTTCTCTCAATTTTGCTATCTACTTCAGTCTTTCTATTCTTCAATCTATCCTGCTATAAGCCATCCTTCTTAAAGACCATTCTGAAATCATCATTTTCCCTCCATTTTCCTCAGAAACCTCTGCTAGTTTCCTGTTGTTTCATGAATGAGTCTTCCCTACTTGTTCTCACCTCTAACTATATTTCAATTTGATAATCAAGAAAACAGTTTTATTTCATGTCCCCTGCCCCAAAACCTACCTAAAACTCTTCTACTACCACCTTCTAGATGACTTAAAACTTCTTTGAAGGTCAGAGAAACCACCTAATCTTGTAGCCACACCTGAGATAGCAGGAGCTCTTGGATTAGAACAAAGCTTTTCTAAGTCTAATGCATTTTAGGAAGGTGTTTTGGGGACAGCCAAAACTGCTGCAAGAGCAGCAATTACACCTTAGAAATTGGCAAATGCCAATTTGTCAATCAGATTGATTTTCTTTTTTTAATTTTATTTAATTAGTCACTTTAGAACATTTTTCCTTGGTTACAAGAATCATATTCTTTCCCTTCCCTCCCAACACCCCTTCCCATAGCCAATACACAATTCCACTGGGTTTTACATGTGTCCTTGATCAAAACCTATTTCCATGTTGTTGATGTTTGCACTAGGGTGATCATTTAGAGTCTACATCCCTAATCACATCCCCATCGACCCATGTAATTGAACAGTTGTTTTTCTTCTTTGTTTCTACTCCCACAGTTTTTCCTTTGAATGTGGATAGAGTTCTTTCTCATAAATCTCTCTGAGTTGTTCTGGATCACAGCATTGCCACTAATGGAGAAGTCCATTACATTCGATTGTACCATGGATCAGGCTCTGTATATAATGTTCTTCTAGTTCTGCTCCTCTCACTCTACAACAATTCCTGGAAGTCATTCCAGTTTACAAGGAATTCCTCCAGTTCATTATTCCTTTGGGCACAAAAGTATTCCATCACCAACATATACCACAATTTGTTCAGCCATTTCCCAGTACACGAATGGTGGCCTCCTTGCTCTTCTTTGTTCTAGCCAGTCTATCTTCCAACTCCAGGAATTTTCACTTATTCTCCTCCATGCCTGAAAACTTCTTCCTCCTTTGCTTCTTAGCTATCCTGGCTTCCTCCAAGTCTCAGCAAAAGTTTCTTCATCTGCAAGAAGCCTTTCCCAGTCTTTCTTAATATTAGAAGTTTTCCTCTGTTGATTATCTCCAATTTATCATTTATATAACATATTGGTACATAGTTATTTGCCTGTTTCTCCCTCACTAGACTGAGCTCCTTGAGGACAGGGGCAGTCTTTTGCCTTTCTTGGCATTTCCAGTATTTAGTACAGTTCCTGGTACTAGTAGATACATGCTTATTAACTATTTCCTATAACTTTGTAGAATCTGTAAAGAATGGGGCAAAGATGATAAGGGCAGTCTTAAATTATGAATCAGCACAAAGTAAACTATAGTTCTGTTTCCTAGAATGCAGAAAAGGAAGTTAGGAGTAGAGAGGTAGAAAACTGCTTTTACACAACAATAGCTGCACTCTTTGTGGTGGCAAAAAATTGGAAAATGAGGGGATGCCCTTAAATTGGGGAATGGCTGAACAAATTGTGGTATATGTTGGTGATGGAATACTATTGTGCTAAAAGGAATAATAAAGTGGAGGAATTCCATGGAGACTGGAACCAACCTCCAGGAAGTGATGTAGAGTGAGAGGAGCAGAACCAGGAGAACATTGTACACAGAGACTGATACACTGTGGTACAATTGAATGTAATGGACTTCTCTACTAGTAGCAATGCAACAATCCAGAGCTATTTGGAGGGACATATGCGAAATAACAATATACACATCCAGAGGAAGAACTATGGGAAAAGAAACACAGAAGAAAAACAATTGCTTGATGGGGTTATCACTGGGAAAGTAGACTCTTAATGATCACCCTAGTACAAATATTAATAATATGGAAATGGGTCTTGATCAATGACACATGTTAAACCCAGTGGAATTGCTTGGTGGCTATGGGGGGAGGGGAAAATGGGAGGGAAAGAATATGAGTAAAAAAATTAAATAAGTAAATAAATTAATAAGTAAATAAATAGATAGAACAGCAGATTGCATGCTGGGCCTAGAATCAGGAAGACCTGAGTTCAAATTCAGCCTCAGACACTAACTAGTTATGTGACCCTAAATATGACTTACGGTCTGTCTGCCTGAAGAATAAAATAGGGATACTATTAGCAACTATCTTCATAAGGCTGATGTGAGGAGCAAAGGAGATAATATATATGAAGCCCCTACCATGGTGCCTAGTACATAGTAGGCACATACTTGTTGCCTTCACTTCCCTTCCTAAGCTAGTGGCCTTTTCATCAAATTGCATTGACTAATTAGAACAAATATCAAACATTTATTAAATACCTGCTATTTGTCAGATCTTATAATGGACATTAGGAAAAGTCAAAAATGAAACTGCTCCCTGCCCTCGGGGAATTTGCATTATATAGATTCATTGACAAAGGAAAATTCTTTCCAAAAATTATATTTTGAATAGATAACTGATTATGATTATATTAATTGTATAAAGAATACTGTTTTGGTTTTTGCCCAAACCTGTGATATCATTAATCTGGGGAATTGCCAGGGTTTAAACTCTCTCCACTGGGACAGAACAACAACTTAGAAGTCTATAATAGAGAATTTCCTAAGGAGTGGAGGGTAAGTGGTTTTCCAGAGTCACATGCTTGGCATGTGTCAGAGGTAAGAAGGAAAAAATTCTACCCCATCTTTGACAAAAAAGTAACTAAAATAAGTCATGTTCATGAGATGAACATTGATTAAATCTCTGATTAAGTTTTCAAATGACACATATGATCTGGAATTGAGCATATAGATGTTCAAGGAGGATTAGTATATCTGGTAAAACAACTTCCAGAGCCTTTTTCGGGGCTACTCTACCCTTTAGCATCTACCTGACACTCAGTTCTCACCTGTGGATCCAAGAAGCAGTAGCATGAACAGTTGCTGCACCATGTAGTCAGCAAATGGGCTAAACCAGGTTGAGGGTAACTAATGGGACACATGATAGTGATATATACCCCAAGCATGAGAAGGCTTCCTCAGTGGAGGAAGAATGGGAACAATTTGTTCTAATGTCCATGAAGAAGGCTTTATCAGGCACTTTGGAGCACTTAAAGCTTGGTCAGATACCAAAGATGCCAAAGTCATCCAATGCATCCCAGGCATTCCTGACTTTGATCTTGCCATTGGACTTCAATGACTCAGGAAGAGAGAGTGAGACTGATGACTTTGTGCCACTCTGCCTCACTTAAATCCAATTCATGCACAAATTAAGGCATCATCCCATGATATCATTGGTCCTCTATGAAAATGAAGAACAAACAACAACAATGATCTAGAATAACTGTGGCCTCTTGTTTTTTTTTTTCATTGACAGTGTAATTTTAGGATCAGCAGAAAAGTCAGAAAAAGATTGTGTTTATAATGAATTCAGTACTTTCTTGGTCGTGCTGGGGTAGAGGGGTAGACACAACCCATAAAATCCTAAGATCCCTTTTTGATGATTTGACCTGAAGGCCCTTATAATTTGGAAAAGCAGTTTCAGCTCTGTTTCCAGAAAACATCAATTTGGGGACCCTGCACGTTCACACAGAAATGTTTTAGGTTGCAATCATATGCTGGTCATGTGTATTTCTAAGGCTTCTTCTTAGCTTTTATATCAGTATAGAATCATGTGGAGAGCTAACTTCCTTTTGGGCAACAGGCAAGAAGGAGAACATATAGTTTGACAGTGATTTATTTTTGCCATAACATCATTTTAGTTGCCTTTGACTAAAGTCTAACTGCTTTCCATTGGTTTTCTAATGCCCCTCTATAATGGTGAGCTTTTTTCAATGGTTAACAAAATCACAATCAGACTTTTAATGGAGTTGCATGGAGAGCAATAATACAGACCATCTAAAGTTTTTATTTTCCCCCCATTGCCCACTTTGGGACATAAAAAGACCTCCCGTTCAAAGTTGAAAGAAAAAAATTAAGGACGAGAAGAAAAGGCTGAGGTGTCAGAAGGAATAAAATGAAAGGGATAGTGAAACCCATTAGGAAATTAAGGGGGAAATGAAAATTATGATCACTTGAGACAGGCTTTTACTAATGGAATTTGGGTCTTCTACAAAAAAAAAATGTCATACTAGCTGCGTTCTCTTAATGTTCCCTAGGCAAGTAGCAATCTTCATTGCTCGATGCGCCGCTTTTTCTTTATCATACTGCAGCATTTCAGTGTTAGAAATTTGAAATTAAATCTCCTTATTGTGCAGGCAGGGTGTCCAGTTTTATTCTATCACATGCCACAGAAACAAAGGGAACAATCCATTTTTCCTGATAGAAGCCAACAGTTCGTAAGAGGTTTGAGATGAGTGTGAGGATACAATTTGCCTAGAGAGTGCCTGAGGATCAAGACAAGCTGACTTTCCACGGAATGAGTCTGTCAGCTGGCATCTTGCAGTAATTGCTTCCCATGGCAGGACCTTACCAGCCGAGGGAGGACTGTTCTCGTCAACCCAAGAATCAATTTTTACAGTAGCTGAATGATAATTGTTTGCTAAGGCTCAGGGAACTTGTTGCCAAGTCTAGGAAGGGGCTGGAGCTGTGATTGGCACTCATTAACCCGGGATTCCAGTTTGATCATTTACCTTATTCAAAGAAAGAAGTTGGGGAGGGGGAGAGAAGGAAGAGGAGGGGAAATAAAAGGCACTCTTTTGTTTGGAGGAAGCAAATGAGATCCACTACAAAACGGGAATCTGGATGTCAAATCTGAAACCAAATCAGAGCTTTATTTACTCAGATGGGACCAGATAGCTATAAGGCAATTTGAAATTTTTTGCCCTCTCATAAAGTTCACACACACACACACACACACACACACAAACACACACACACACACACACACAAACACAATTTTTTCTATTGTTTATTTTAGATTATTTGTTCATTGTATTGGTGGAATCATGGACTCCAAGCGATATATAGCAATACAGCAAGAGTTAAAAGCCCTGTTAGAAATGCAAGAGATGATTTCAAGGCACTCTCAAGCCATCATCCAGATTCCAAAATAATAAGAACTGTAATAACAACACTAACGATAATATGAGAACACTTTGAATGTCCTTTAAGTTTTACAAAGTGTTTTGGGGGTTATCTCATTTAATCTTTACACTTCACAAGCTTTAATCTTTCTACACTCTTGTTTTCCTCTAACCTTTTTCCCATTGCCTTATAACACTGATTAAAACATGTCAGAGGATAGAGCTTTTCTAGAAGTCAGAGACCCCTATAGTAATTCTATAGTAGTACTACTCTGATATAACAGACAAATGCTAGGCTGTGTCAGTAAGCTAGACCATAGATCTAGAGTGAGAAGGCATACCAAAGTTCATGGAGCCAACCACCTCATTTTGAATAAAAAACTAAGGACCTTGGAGCTTAAATGACTTTTTCAACAACACACAGGTATTGTAAGAGGTGACACTTGAAGTGAGTTCCTCTAGATTTGGCTTTTGCCTTCATGGAAGTGGAGAGCCAGGTAAGTGCTAAGGTTCTCCAAAAAGAAACAGAAATGAGGCAAAAGAAGGTAGGGATATGTCTAGAGAAAAAGGGATCCCCAATAGGGATGGGGAAGGGGAAATGTACTTCCCACTTATTTTGCACTTCACTATGACCAAGTTAATACTTTTGATTTACTGTTACATAACTATTGATTATGTTTAATTAAATTTCCATTTCCCACCTTCAGGCTTTTGCACAGACAATTAACTCTACTCACATCTCTTGAAATCCCTAATTTTCTTCAATATTCAGTTCAAATACCACTTTTTCTTGATTCTTTAACTATTATTCTCCTTTCATTTTGAAATGGCTTATTACTATGTATCCAGCTTTGGATTCATAGTAAGTATAGATTCATCTATATATCCTATAGTAAATCTATAGATTCATAGTAAATTGTCTTTAGAGAGATGAAGGTATAGTGATATATATATATATATATATATATATATATATATATAGAGAGAGAGAGAGAGAGAGAGAGAGAGAGAGAGAGAGAGAGAGAGAGAGAGAGAAATGATATCTAGAGATAGACACTTGAGAAAAAAGTTGTCCCTAGATCTGAGCATAGTGCCAGGCTCTAGTTAGTGGGTTGTTGCTGCTCAAAGAGGACCAAAATGACATCATTATGTCAAGGTTGTATCCAACTGTGGATGATCAGACCAATATGAGTTCAGCAAACTCTACCACAAATCAGGCACAAATTGTCTATATGCATTTGGCATAAAGAACAAAATAATGAATTAGTAAAATGGTAAATGATAAAACGACACAGGTGATGTCTTTTGACTTACATGTAAATTAGACTTAAGTAAGACAGAGTTGCATAAAGTTGCCAACTTCCCTCTTTTCCAATCATCAGTCCAATGGCAACACAGAAATTAGGATGACTGGTGACTAGAACTTAGTATATGCATAATGAATGTTCTTTAAATAGAAAGTTTTATTTTAACCTCATTGGGAGTAGCTGCCATTTCTTCCATGTCTTTATTATGTTCCAACAATATTACTTCCACAAAATAAGCCATTCAATAAATGTTTACTGAATTGAATTTGGTCCGTCAGGATAGGAGTACAGAAGTTACCAATAGGGACAGTGTGAGGATATAGGTGGCCAAATAATTAGATACATTTTAGGTACAGGGAAAAATTGAAGGATTTAACATGTAGGGAGGAAAGTCTTAAGGTCCCATGTTATCTATTTACATCTTTGTCCTTCTGGAATCTCCTTTTGCTATTCCTTAACTTCCACTGACCTCAGCTTTCACATAACAGTAGGAAGATTGAGCAAAAGTAAGTGCATGATGTAGAAGTTAGTTTTTTTCCTCTCTTTCTATCTCTGATATTCTGAGGTGTGTTAAGTTGAATTTGTAAATAGTTACTCCCTTTCAATAGGATTTGTTTACTATTAGCATGTACTAAAATATGAATTGATGTAAAGATAGTAGTTTCTGCAGTTGTTGCTAATCTTATTTGGTATTAATACATTTAATGCAGATACTAGCTCTGCACTTAGTAATTTGTAATTCAATTACTGTTGAGATCATCATCTCCTGCCAAGGGACCTCAGCTAGACTTTCAACTCAAAGCTGAAACGTGCTACCTTAGCTCGCTGAACCCTGAACCACAATCCAAGCATAATTTTAATCAGCCTTTGAACTAAACCCGGTCTTTAAGGAACTTGGTGAACTAATTTGAACCAAAACTAAACCTAACACTTGCTAAGACTTTTGGACAACCAGAGAAATCAGAATATTCTTCAAATAAAAGATGAATCATTGGGGAAAACAATAGATTTGGAAACAGAGGACACAGGTTCAAATCTCAGCTCTTTTAATTATTCTCTCTGTAGTGCTGAGCAAGCCCCTTAATCTCTCATTATCTTAATTTCTTCACCTATAAAATGAGAAGATTTTAATATATCATGTCTAAGTTCCCATCCAGCTCCAAAGAATTCATCACATTGTCCAAATACTAAATTTGACATGTCTCTATTACTTAAAAGATAATCATAGTATTATAATAATAAGGAACTTGGGAATTTCTCAGACCTATTCTAGTTACAATGCACAAGTGGATTCTTAATGCTTTGAAGTTTTAGGTACCTTTCATATACTGGCTACTTGAAGTGCTCCAAGGATAAAAGACTGGCCCCATGCATAACAAAATATTCATAATGGTACTTTTTGTGATAGTGAGGAACTGGAAACAAACTGATCCACTCAGTTGGGGTATACTAGAACAAACTGTAGCATATGAATAAAATTGAATATATGAATATGTTATTATAATGTATTATCATAATAATATAATAACAGTAATAAATGATAGATAGGTGGCATTCAGAGAAGTTGAAAAACTTATATGAAGTAATTCACAGGAAAGTAATTGTTCAGTCATTCCCCACTCTTCATGCCTCCATGGACCATAGTATCCCTGGAATTTTCTTGGAAAAGATATGGAAGTGGTTTGTCATTTCCTTCTACAGGTGATTAAAATAAATAAAAGTCAATCGATTTGCCCAGTGTTAGTTTTGACAAATGGGTCATCTCTTCATTTGATAGGAGAGTTAAAAAAGAAGATAGATAGTAGAAAGATTTTAAGATATAAGTGTTATGATGGGTTCTTTTTGCTATTCCCAATTGTAATTCCTTCAAAAGAGGTTGAAGATTAATTGATTTATGCCAAATTCCATGATACATAATGATTGGAACTAGGAAAACATGTTGTGACATTAAATATATAATTAAATGTAGGTGGATGCAAAAATTGCCTCATATCTCACTTTACTCCAAAGAAGCAATAGTGTAAAGACTCCAAAGTTTAAATGCTATATAACTATGAAAAACTAATTTTGCATCTCTGAAGCTTAGTTTTCTCATCTAAAAAATGAAAATAATAATGTTTTCAGTATTCACCTTAGGAGGTCATTGTGAGCAAACCACTCTCAACATGTGAACTAATATAATTTGCAATCATATCTCAATTAGCAATATGAGAAGAGGGTAGAAGATAGAAAGTGCCAAAAAATTTATATAGGCTCTTTTCTCTGACAATTGTTTAAGCTTTAGTCACACACACACATACACACACATGCAGAGATACATGTACAAATATATACACTTTACAACTAAAGTCTCATGACCAAAAAGCCTTAATTAATCCATTCTTCCTTAATCTTAGTGCTTTCCTTTTGACTACACCAAATTTATCCTCTATATATCTTACTTCTACAAAGTTATTTGCATATTGTCTCTCTCAATAGACTGAGAGTTCCTTGAGAGCAAACACTGCATATGTATTTTCATTTGGGGTTTTCTTTTTAGTTTCGTTTGTTTTGCCTCTGATTATAATCACAAGGTGTAACATGGTACCTGACACATAGTAGCTGCTTAATAAATACTACTTCTCTGAAATATAAAGATCCACAGTCAATCAATAAATACTATGGGCTTATTATATTCCTAGTACCATGTTGTACATAAGGATACAAAGAAAAATAAAAGATGGCTCCTAATTTTAAGGAGTGTGATAGCAATATGGAGATAGAAGAATTTGCAGGACTTGTGGACCAAGATGTATCTAACTCTAGATGCAAAAGCCAAGATTCAAATGGAATGTCCCCGGTTGTTGGCGGTTGAACTGACACGGGGGAAGGGCTTTTGAGCTTGGTCTCTCTCGGGATCTGGACAGTTGGAGCTGAGGGAGGGTGCTTTTGTGTCTCTGTGTCTGGGACTGGAAGTCATACTTTTCCCTGGAGTTTGAAGCTGGCTGACCGACTTTTGTGAAGCTGACTTGGCTTTTGGACTCTGGTGGGGCTGACTTGGTTACTTGAAGTTCTCTGACTTTGGACAGTTGAAATTGACAAGAAGGAGAAATCTAACTGAAGAAGAAGAAAGAAGATCTTGAAAGCCATTGTCCTCCATCTCCCTGTCTCAGAGTCACCTTTTGTGCCTGGAGTACTCCCTAAAACCTTTCTAAATCATTCATTTAGATTAGGGACTTCCTCATCCCCCTTACCTCAGTTTCCCATCCTGTTATCCCAATAAACCCCTTATCTGAGAAAGAAACTGAGAGTATTTTATAATTCACTCAGGGGGGAGGGAAAATTGGGAGGAGAAGGGTGACAGTTGGAGCAGGGAGCAGGGAGTGAGGGAGGAAGGAGGATAGGAGATAGATCAGCCATCTTTAGGGATCAATAGGCAGATTCCCCTAGAGCAGTTCCTTGTGTACCAGTATCCCTGTGTGTGGTAACATTCCCCAGCAGCATTTCCCTGTCCTCCATTATCAATAAGCAGCCTCAGGTTCCCTCAGCAGTTTCAGGCCCCTGCAGCAGCCTCTCTAGACACAGCCAGCCAGAAAAGAGAGCCATAGCCATAAAGAAGAAACAGGTTCCCCTTCAGTTTACCCTCTCTAATTCAACAAGTAACAGTTTCTCCTCAGTTTACCTTCACTCTCTCAACAAGTAATAGTTTCTCTCAGTTTATTCTTTATTACAATTGGCATCCCAAGTCTGACAGTACCGAACAATCCCACAGGCAGGAAGATAGTAAAGATGTATAAACAGGTAGTTTGTTGTATGATCATCACAGCCATCGCTAGCTATTGGGTTTACAATATTATTTACAGTAAACTGACTCAAATGGTAGTAGAGACTGTGGAATATGTAGGAAACTTTACTATGACTGTATTACTTACCTTTCCAAAATGAGTTAGTTCTATGGCATGTCCTGGCACAAGTATGCATTATATTCATAGTTGTGTTGCAGACTTTAACCCAAGTGAAGAAAGTTTACAAATTCATGGTTCCCCTAAAGGCAGAGAAAGTTATGGTCATTGACAACAACTTAGATAAAATGATCAAAGCAGTATTTGAAAAAATCATTAAGGAAAAGGTTTTAAATCTAGGTAAGGGCAAGGACAATGAGCAATCAGAGGAAGTACCTCAAGAAAATGAGGGTAGCAGTGATAATGAGTACCAGGTTGCAAGTACCCCTAAGAAAATATGTCCATTGAAGGAAGTCACCAAGCTAACATCTAATGCTGGTGCTATTCACTCAACGGCCCATAGACAGTTCACTCCACAAGAACTTGAGTCTGTTAAATGTCAATTTCCAAAATTTGTGGACAATCCCTTTAAAGCCCACAAGGAGCTGAAGAGAGCAATAAGGATCTTTTGATCCTGATTTTGAAGATTTGGAATTTCTATTATCAGAATTATTCAGCTCCCATGAAAAAAGGAAATTTGTGGAGACAACTAGATCTGATACCAAGTTAACAAGCTGGTCTACCCCAGATGAGAGAGAGGATTTAGATTTCGCCAATCTGACCTGTATGTCATATCTTAAACAATGCAGGGAGGATTTGCTCCAAGCAATCAAACAATGCTGTTCCAAACCTGGTGCACGGTCCAAATTTGATAAGATCAGGCAGGAAAATGGGGAATATCCTGCTACATACGTAGACCGTCTGTCAGAAATGGTAGAGGCAATCTTAGTTGTAGAAACAGACAATGAAGAGACAGCTGGCCCTGTACTTAGATAGTTTCTGAGGGGATGCACACCCAATTTAAGGACATTCTTTAAAAACTATTTCCCAAAGTTTGATTCAGTTTCCCTAATTGAATTGAGAGAGGCTGCAGGTTACCTATATGAAAATAGTTCGGATCAGAGCAAGGAAGTTAAAGATCTGAAAGAAAAGTTAGAGAGGACTGAAAAGGATTTAAAGCAAAAGGAGATTGAAGAAATCAAAAATCTAAACACAGTAAAGACATACACAAAACATGTTTCCCAAAAACCTAGTTACCAGGCAAGATCAGTGCAAAAGGAAACTAGGGAGTGTTTCTTTTTGCCACTGGAAAGGGCCCTTGATTAGAGACTGTTTCTTGAAAAAGAAACAGGATAGTACTAACAGAGACAAACATAATACAGGTACTGGGTTAAATAAGCACCTGGAAGAGGGTAGCAAGGTCATGGACAATGAATCATTAGTTATGAACACCTTGGCTACTAAACCAGAAATAGATACATGTTGTTCTAGGGGGCAACATGAAGACATACATCCTATTACTGATGATACAGAGGGAAATGCAGAAATACAAACCTTATTCCCAGAAGAAAATACTTTAGAGGGAAAGATTCCTATCTCTACACAGTCAAGTGGAAAAGAAGATAAACATAAAACCCAGACTAGCGTTAGAGTAGGATCTGTGATTATTAACAGTGAAGAAGATCTGCATAACCTCATACCATGTAGTTTACCAATTCAAAATGACATTCAAAAGCTTAACAGTGAGAAATAAAAAGAAACTTACTTGAATAACACAGAAGCTGGTGACAAAGGCTTAGATCACAATGCAAAGCCAGAGTTATCAACATCTGACAAGAGTTCCCATGGAATCGAGCAAGATCCAAAAACCATAGGGTTTGCATTTAGTGACTCCGATTCAGATTTAGACACTGAATCTGAAGGGATACCAGAAGGTGTAATTATAATGGATGAAGATGATGTAGAACAAATGCCATATCAGTTTTATAAGCTTTATGAAGAGGTAGACAAAGAAGGGAATGTGTGGGATACAAATGAAAAGATACAATACCTGTAACCAGTGCAAACAAACTCATACCAATACAATGATGAAGAGTTATTCTTTGGGCACAGAGTAAGCTGCATACCATTGAAAAAAACCTATGCAAGCTTAGGGGTTGATAATGAAGAAGATTTCATAGACGTTGAATTATATGGCATATGAAGAGATAGACTCTGAATGGGAAGGTGAATATTGAGAAACATTTTGTGAACTGGAGAAGGAGATATAGATACAAAATTTCATTTCTAGTCTCTAACTTCAAACATAGGACAAGTACCTTTCATGCTGTAACAGTGAAACCAAGATTAGTTGGAGTTCCATAGGGTAACATTCTACACTAAACCTTATGTGAATAGCATAAAGAATAAGTTATGCAGTTAAAGAAGAACAAGTAATTCAACATCTTGAACACTCCTGAACTTGTAGTAAAGTTCCAAAACATAACCAGGACAGATACAAACATCTTGAGTACTGGTGAAGCATGGATTCACATTGGTTGAATCTGTGATAACATGACTTTAACAACAAGTTGTAGATGAGAACTGAGAGAAATTATTACTTGTTGAGAGAGTGAAGGTAAACTGAGGAGAAACTGTTACTTGTTGAATTAGAGAGGGTAAACTGAAGGGGAACCTGTTTCTTCTTTATGGCTATGGCTCTCTTTTCTGGCTGGCTGTGTCTAGAGAGGCTGCTGCAGGGGCCTGAAACTGCTGAGGGAACCTGAGGCTGCTTATTGATAATGGAGGACAGGGAAATGCTGCTGGGGAATGTTACCACACACAGGGATACTGGTACACAAGGAACTGCTCTAGGGGAATCTGCCTATTGATCCCTAAAGATGGCTGATCTATCTCCTATCCTCCTTCCTCCCTCACTCCCTGCTCCCTGCTCCAACTGTCACCCTTCTCCTCCCAATTTTCCCTCCCCCCTGAGTGAATTATAAAATACTCTCAGTTTCTTTCTCAGATAAGGGGTTTATTGGGATAACAGGATGGGAAACTGAGGTAAGGGGGATGAGGAAGTCCCTAATCTAAATGAATGATTTAGAAAGGTTTGAGGGAGTACTCCAGGCACAAAAGGTGACTCTGAGACAGGGAGATGGAGGACAATGGCTTTCAAGATCTTCTTTCTTCTTCTTCAGTTAGATTTCTCCTTCTTGTCAATTTCAACTGTCCAAAGTCAGTGAACTTCAAGTAACCAAGTCAGCCCCACCAGAGTCCAAAAGCCAAGTCAGCTTCACAAAAGTCGGTCAGCCAGCTTCAAACTCCAGGGAAAAGTATGACTTCCAGTCCCAGACACAGAGACACAAAAGCACCCTCCCTCAGCTCCAACTGTCCAGATCCCGAGAGAGACCAAGCTCAAAAGCCCTTCCCCCCTGTCAGTTCAACCGCCAACAACCGGGGACATTCCATTTGAATTTTGGCTTTTGCATCTAGAGCTAGATACATCTTGGTCCATAAGTCCTGCAAATTCTTCTCTCCATATCTCTATCACAGGAGTTCACAATCTAAGGGGTGTATGCAAGGGCAACAACCGAAACTTTCAGTTAACCTGATACCCTAAAGCCTGTCTTTATATTAAATAATATTTCCAGGTCTTCATTTTGAAGCATTGTCATTTTTGTAAGCTATAGATGACTAGATCAACTACTGTTGTGGAACACCAGAACAATGTGTGCTGAACAATTAAATAGAATCTTAAGAAAACTAAACTCAAAAGACTCATTAAGGGAAATTCAGAACTTAATCCATCTGCACATTTACATCCACAATTAGAATCAGCCATATTCTGTGTGAGTTTCTCTCCCCTCTTTGCCCCCTACTAAATCTTCCTACATTACTGAATTATTAGTTATATAATTCCTGAGTTTGATTAGTAGTCTATAATATCTGGTCAAATACTGATGTTACCACAACTCTCAATCTGTTTGACTCTTTCAGAGTAATTAAATTATAGCATAAAAATGACATTCCCCATCAGACTGTGATTCACTAAGCTCAGTATTATGATAGTGGCACTAAGTCATGTGTTTTGACTATTTTCAGTGAAATTTGAAGACTTAAAGATATACCTCTAAGCAGCATAGTTTGTCTTTCAAAGCTTTATTTGGCTCTATCATCCATCAATTATTCTGACTCTAATCTGTCAATTAATCTATGAACAGAAGCCTTTTGGAAGTAGTTGCGTTTAAATTGAGTTTTAATGAAATTCAAGATTATTGAAAAGATATTAAATCTATGGAAGTCATTATCAAAAGAAGTGATATTCAATGAAATAGATCTATATTTAACTCTATAGGTATGATATATATTTAAATGGTATACAATAATGTGTGCATATGTTATTAAAATGTATTTTATTATGTCTATTTTTCTTTATATATCACTTCTTTTGATAATGACTTGCATAAATTAATGCCTTTTTAATTAAACTTGAATTCCTTTAAAGCTCAAATGACATGTAACTACCTCTGAAAAAAAACTTTGCTCATAAACACTGTCAATCACAACCTTTTTCTTTACACTTTTTTTTCTATAATGACAATGCATTTATTATGTCACATTGTATATTAAGAAGCAGTGTGGTATTTTGGAAAGAGAATCAGTTTTTTAACTAGAAAGAACCAAATTTAAAACCTACCCCTAACACATACTGCTTATGTGATCCTTGTCAACTTATTTAAACCTATCAGTGTTCTAAGCAACTCTCAAAGATGATAAGTTGAAGAGATGTCAGCTTACAATAATAGAATGTTTCCTCATTTAAGAATTTTGACTAGAGGGGTTGAGGGAACATGATTGAGGAGAGACTCTAATGCAAATACCAACAACATGGAAATATTTGGGTTTGAATCAAGGACACATGTGATACCCAGTAGAATCGCACGTCGGCTATGGGGGGCAGGGGGAGAAAATTATCTTTGTTTCTAATGAATAATGTTTGAAAATGACCAAATAAAACAATGTTTAAAAGGGAAAAAAATTCCATTCTTTGAGGGAGTCCAGAATCTAAGTCCAATACTTACCTCCTGTATCAGAGTTATTGTTGTCATTCAGTTTTTTTTTTTAGTTTTGTCCAACTCTTTATGACACTATTTGGAGTTTTCTTGGCAAAAAAATCCTAAAGTGGCTTGCCATTTCTTTTCCAGCTCATTCTCAAATGAGGAAACTGAGACAGAATTAAGCAACTTGCCCAGGGTAACACAACTAGTGAGTGTCTGAGGCCAGATTTAAACCCAAAATGAGTTTTCCTGACTCCAGGCTCATCACTCTATCCACTGCACCACCTATATGCTCCTCTATATGTTGGTATCCTATTTTCCTACTAGTATAAAAGCTCTGTAAAGGCAGAAAATGCATATTATCTAAAATTGTGTCACCTCTGTCCATATTCCAGTAAATCAAAATCATCACTTAATAACATCCCTCTTTTATATGTAAAATTTCCCAGTTTATTTTTTCAAACTCATTTCTTAAATTCTTAGTGTGTTTTTGGATTATAGTATTATGGACTTTGATGGATAGATACATAATTCACCCTGTATCTTCACTTTATAAAAGATTGTGATGGTAGCCTACTTCTGCCCTCATCTTTCCAGAATGAAGAATCCTAAACTTTTAACCTAGCCTTATTCAAGAATTCTATCTCCTTTCCTCAGATATTTCCCATCTCTTTTTTGTCTTCCTAAGGCATAATGACTGTAATAATGTCACACAGGCACAAAGTAGCAGCAAAACTCAGAAGATAGAGTGCTGTACTTAGATTCAGGAAGAACTATTTTGATTTCTCCTCTCTGATCCATTCCAAGTTCTGCTTTTCACTAACTTAGATGTTGGACAAGTTTGAATCAATTAAACAAGCCTTCATAAAGTGTCTATTATATGCAAGGCATGAGGGCTACACAGACTAAAAAAGATGTTATAATAGTTTTCTTGAACCTTAACTGCTTTATCTGTAACATGAGGATAGAAATACCATACCTATATATATATATATATATATATATATATATATATATATGAGGTTGTTGAGAGGGGAAAAACTTTAAAAGATTTAAAAACCTATAAATTGGTGACGGTGGATGGGCTATTCTTTTGAAAGTGCTGGTCAGAGTAATATGTGGCACTCTACCTGTTCTTTATAGTTTCCAAAATCTGTCTCATATTTTTCTACTTCTATGCCTTTGATCATTATATTCTCTATATTTAAAATATTCTTCTCCCAGAATAAGAAAAAGAGGGAGAGATACAAAACGTGTTTGCATGATAACTTGTCATTTTTCAATACAGTAGGTTAATGTTGCCCATTGAATTCTGAGTCAAAAATGTTAATGCTATTTGTTGCTATTGGAAAAGTTTATATTTGAAAGAGATATTAGTTTCTTCTGTCTTGAGTTCAAGTCTGGTCCCAAAGACTTACTAGCTACAATACCCTGGACAAGTCCCTTTTTTTGTCTACTTTATTTTCCTCAATTGAAAAACGAGGATAACAATAGCCCTTTCCTCACAGAGGTAAGAGCACTGATCTCTCCTTCCTTTGGCACAAGTTGTACGGTCATTTTACATTTACATTTACAATGTTGATTTTTCATACATAAAAAATAGGTATCAGTCCTTAGGTTCACAAATATTATTAAAATAACTAATGTTTATAAATCAAAACTTCAAAAGTATTATATACATAGTAAAAATTTGCCATACATGATGTTGATGCATCCTGATTTTGTGCTAGATTAATATGCTTTCTCTTTCTCTTGATATCCATTTTTTTCCGAGAAAGCAGGACATTATAAAACCTTAATGAAAACAATTTAATGATTTCAATTCAATAAATATTAAGCTATCATCTTATAATGGATTTTGAATTATTTTTTCTTAAATGTATGAACTCAGACATTGAAGTCCATTGGCTACCTTTTTGCATATACACTTGACCTCGAAATCTTATCTTTATCCATTCAGTATTTTGTTTATCAAGATACTTAATTCAATTCAATCATCATTTCTTGAGTACGTACTATGCATGGACACATGGAAAGCACTGATGAACATTCAGTTTGAAGTAAAATATAAAGAGAATTGGATTCATAGACCACCAAGCTGATTTCTCATCTCAGTCCCACTAAATACTATACATGTATGCCTGTGGTCAAGTTGCTTCACCTTTCAACTCCTAATTTCTCTCACTTGTTAAAATAAGGATGTCAAACTAGATGACCTCAGAAATATTTTCCAACACATCTTTGCCAAAAGGCTTGTAAGTTAAAGAAAGATAAAATGTCTTGAGAAACTACCATATAGGGACTAAAAATCCAGTTTGCTTAAACGCCAGAGAAGAAAAGTTGTTCTTCTTCCTTCTAGATGTTTTTGTAAACACAAAGTAATTTGAACAATTCAACTCTGCTTCCATGGTGAAAGATGGGACTGAAGGAGCCATTGGATGAGAGAGAGTTGCTCTCCTCATCCCTTGTGACTGGAAATGATAATACAAATAGAAAAAGCTTTCCTCATACTCGGGGGGGGGGGGGGGGGGGGAGGGGGGGGAGGCATTCAAAGGATCAAAGAATCATGGGCCCTTCACCTCTCCTATTCTACAAAACAGTGACACTTGTCTCCTGGTTGTTCTTTACAGAAAACATTATATCTCCCAAATCTATTCATTTTCTTTTGAGAAAAAATAACTTTATCTTCCATTTTATAATTAATTTTGGGTATTAATTTGAAGGCAGAAAAACATTTAAAGGGCAGAGCAATGGGGGTTAAGTAACAGCTGGGAAGTGTCTGAGGTCAGATTTGAACCCAGCACTTCCCATCTCCATGTCTAACACTATTGAGCCACTTACCTGCCCCTAACTCCATACATTTTCACTGAATCTCTTCAAAATCTAGAATGTTCTCCTTCCTAGTGACCTCTTGACTTCTTTTACTTGGCCACTAAAAGCTCAGCTTCAAGAAGGGTTTCTCAAGAGACTTTACTGCCAGTTCCTTCCCTTTCAGATTATCTCTAAATTTTGCAGATATATAGTTTCATATAATTATTTGCATGCCACCCTGCCTATTCCATTCTGGGCTCCTGGAGGACAGGGACTGTTTTTGCCTTTCCTCCTATACACAGTGCTTAGCACAGTGCCTGGCATATGGTGGTTGATAAATAAATGCTTCTTGATATGTTGACTTGATTGACATATGAGGATGCTGAAGTCTAGAGAGGAAAAATGACTTGTCCAGGATCACCTAGGTAGTAAATAGTAAGTAGTAAGGCAAAGTTTGAACTCAATGTACTGTACCACTCTGCCTCGAATTCCTCCTTACCTTTAGGTTAGACTAGATGACATCTCAATCCCTTCCCATTCTGAATTCTTTGCTTCTATGGACTCAAAGAAAGATTGGAGACCAGTACTTTGAAGGGAATTTTTCCTTCATAGTTGCTTCTGGAGGAAAATAAGAGAAATTTATTTTTGAAAAGTGAAAGAAAATAGCAATACTATGAGTGACCTATGAGAGTGGTTGTCAAACTCAACACACAGATTCTGATACTGAGGAGAAAAAATAAAAGTTCATAATAGCAGTGTATAGAAGATGCTTATAGCTAGGACATGAGAAGAAGTACAAGTAGTGTAAAGTAAGGAAGACAGATGAGAAGCCAGGCTGATGGACAGATCAGCCTGAGAAGCAGTGGAGGGGCTAGAGAATCCTGGGAGTTCTTAAAGCGGGATAGAAATCTGAAGCCAACTGGCAGGATACTTCCATCCTGGGAAGGAGAAAAGAAGGAGCAATTTCCTGAAGCTGAAATAGAGCTCAAACAGATTTCTCTTCCAGTGGAGACCTGACTCCATCCAGAAAGCCTCAATACCTTCACTGAGATTCAATCAACAACTAGATGATTCTCAACAGGGATTTTTTTTGGACTCACTCTGACCTGATTCAACCTGAATCCTTCCCCAGGGATCTCTCTCCCTTACTCATTCCTTGAACTCAACATTAGGACTTAGTTTGACCATAAGTTAGGGATAAGAAACAATTGGTGAAGAAAGGGGGCAAGGTCCAGATGCCTCTGGCCTCCAGACTTTGAAAGCCAGTCTGTAAGGGGGGCTGACATTTATCCACTTACCTTTTCTCTCATTCCTCTGCCATTGCCCTCCTCTGTTGACATCTAAATAAATTATATATGAAATATTTAGATCTGGGTTTGGGCCTGTATTTAGAAAATAACCTAGTGGATTAGGATCAATGGTTTCAGCTTGAAATCCTGTCATTTTCTGGTGATAACCCAGACTTGGGTTTATCATATTTATACAGAGAAAGGATTAGATTCTGAATCCCTGTGGCTCAGTACCACTGACTAAGGAATATTTTTCATCTTTCCTTGCCAGTTGGTGCCATACCTTACTCCCAAGAGCAGACAGTTAAAGTGCCTGTGAGAAGCACATCTATAAGGGAACATCTTGCCTCACTGAGGCACACTAGCTTGGGGGCCCTGAGCTCCTCTGAGGGAGACATAGTGCCACTCTTACTGAGTTAACCAGGTTCATGTCTGTCTCCAGCCCCCACTTCTCCCTTTGAACAACTTACTGGAGTCACCTTTTTCCAGTGAAGACAGTATCTGGTTTACTTCTCCCCATTAGTAATAAAGGAGAGGAATCCTCCACTCATCCTCTCCTTTTTTCCCTCCTCCCTTACAGTAGGCAGCAAATAAATATGTCAGTCTATGGAAGGCTTAGCTAACTAGAAGTAACTAGTTCTTCCTATAACAAAGATGTCACCCAAAACAGAAGAATCTATAATGGAGCTGTCCAGGAGGTTCCTCAAGGAGCTTCATCAAGTGGAAAAAGTATGGTATAGTAGAGAGTATTTTTGAATTGGAATCAAAAAATTGAGGTTCATTATCCTGTTTCTATAAATACATTTGTGACTTTGGTCAAGTCCTTCCCCTTCTCTAAGATCCACTTACCTCATCTATAAATACTGTGGTTATATTCAGGGATCTCTAAGACCCCTTACCACTCTAAATCTTTGATTCAGAGTCTATAACATTTTCATGATTATGTAGAACCTTCAATATCAGTTGAAGTATTGATGTTCTTCATTAGTCAATGACAAGCCATTGAGGGCATTTAACCAAATGAATAATATGATAACATTTTTGTGCCAATAGTAATAAAAAGAATTTATCCAAGTGAGGGAGAAAGTGGAGCCAAAACGACAAATATGGAGTCCCTTTCAATAGTCCATAAAAGAGATAATGAACTCTTGAACTATGGTTATGGTAATATATGTGATATAGATATGGTATAAGGAAGAAAACAGTGTCATGTGAAATCTTGGAACCTTCTCTATGTAAATTATTTATTTATAAATTACGTAATTTCCAAATTAAGTTCCATTTAATTTGCAAAAATATTTTTAAAAAACAGATCCTACTATGATTTAGCAGAGATCCCAGGGTAGATCTCTCTACCTTCATAGAAATGCACATTTATTACTACTTATTGTTCCTTTTCTCTGAAATTTCTTCCTATTGGCATAAAAATTGCCCCCTATGCCCTGATGATTATTTTTTTAAAAAATCAAGTAAGGGGGCACTGGGTAACACAGCTGATAGAGCACAGGAGTCCATAGGACCGAGAGTCAAATATTGCCTCGGATACTTTCCTACCCCTGTGACTCTGGGCAAGTCACTTAACCCTAATTGTCTAGCCCTTGCCACTATTCTCTCTTAGAATTAATGATAAGATACAAGGTAAGGATTTTTTTTTTAATATCACTTAACGTGGCAACTTTTGAAGACTTTGCAAATAAAATACCACTTTGGTTCCCATTTGTCTATGTAGCTATTTACTGTCTTCAAAAATTATAATATACCATGGTGTATTAAAGTTAGAAGGAACCTTAGAAGTTATCTATTCTGGTTTCATAATTTTAACTAAATTAGCATTGGTCTATATTGAAGGCTACTGAATAGCTAAAAAAAGAGATTTTAGGAAACAGATCATAAATCCAGAACAGTCATAATATAGAAGTGATGAGAAACTTAAAGAATGAAATTCTGAAAACTCAGAGAGAATCCATCCCAATAAAGAAAAATTCTAAAGAGATTAGTGTGAATGCCCAGGGAACCCATCAAGAAACTTGGATTTTGGTTTAGTATTGTTTAGTATTTTCAATGGTGTCTGACTCTTTATGACCTCATTAGGGATTTTCTTGGCCAAGCTCCTTGAGTAGTTTGCCATTCCTTCTCCAGTTCAGTTTACAGATGAGGAAACTGAGGCAAACAGGATTAAGTGATTTCCCTAGGATCAGTGTAGTAAATTCTAAGGCCATATTTGAACTCAAAAAAATGAGTCTTCCTAAGTCCATGCTGGCCACTCTATCTACTGCACCACCTATCTGACCCAACTTATATTTTATGAAGATACATATTAAAGACAGCCAGATTAGTGAGAATTTGTTGTATTCACAAATACAACTTTTAAGAAGAGTATATGTAGATTGGTGGAATCAAACTCAAATAGAAACAGATCCATCTAAGCATGTTAACAAAGAAAACCACAAGTTAATATTATCTATATTGTACCTATATTTTTATTTATTTTGTTAGAGGTTTCCCATTTAGTCTGGTTTGAGGATTACTTACAGGATTAGAATTGGAAATATTTAACCTAGAACAGAGTAAACTAAGTTGGAATATAACAATTACCTTCAAGCATTTAAAGAGCTTTGATGTGGAAGTGGAATTGGATGTGCTTCACTTAGTCACAGAAAGCAGAATCAAGATAAAAATGGGTGGATGTTGCATAGAATCACATTTGGGCTTGATGTAAGGAAAAGTGTCCTAATAATAAAAGCTCATTAAAAAATCACTGCCTTAGGAAACAGCCTCAACTCTAGGCAACTCTTGCTAACTATTATCCATAACTATTGCTCTATAGGCTTGATTTAAAAATAAAAAAAAACCTTGAGAAGAAGAATATTTTAATAGATGTCACTTTACCACAGATTCAAAAATCTCCAAGTTATATGAAATTTAAAACTTTTGAAATGTAGAGAACTGGGAAAAGAGATCAAAATCATACAGGATTAGGGTATAGTTAGCTAACTTTAAACAGTTTAATCTAACATATTCAATATATAATACAGATATTGTATAATAACACATTAACATATTTAATGGATAGGTGGCATAGTATAGAGAATGATGGACTTTTAATCAGGAAGACTTGAGTTCAAATACAGTCTCAGGCACTAACTGTATGACCCTAGGCAAATCATATAAACCATTTCCTCATCCGTAAAATAATCTGGAGGATGATTTGTGAGGCAGAGAGGGCAAGAAAAATCCTTTGTACTTTGTGGCTTAATTTGGGCAAGGTATATTCACTAAAGGAAATCTATAATAAAAAATAAGAGGGAGAAGGAATGTCAAGCCACTCTAGCATCTTTGCCAAGAAAACTCCAAATGGGGTCACAAAAACACAATTAAAATTCAACATATTCAGTGTTTTTATTTTAAGTAACAGAAAAAAAACAATAAAAACTACATTAAGTTTTAAGCACTGCATCCACAGAATCCAAAAATAAATAAATATATACATATATGTATATATATAAAATAAAACTTCCCTTCCGTAGATACCAGATAAGGAATTCACTGAAGTGACACATAGGCAACTGGTTCAAAAAAAAGACCTCAGACAACATTCCCTCCAGGCTAGTCCTTTTAATAGTTCAAACTGGACGGTGTGTACATTAAATTGTTTTCACCTCCTAATAATTCTGTAAGTTATATACTAATTTTTTTTCATTGCAAATACTCATTATTGATTTTTTAAAGCATTCATTATTTCTTTTCCTTTTATTATCCTATTCTACAAAAGAACAACTTTAAAAAAAAAAAAGAAAGAAAATCCTCATAACCAATACAATAGTCCAGTGAAAAAATCCAGATTTGGCTATGTCCAAAAATGCAAGTCTCATTCTACCTTTTAAGTCTCTAGTACCTTTCAGGTTTGATTCTCTAGACTCATGACTTACCATTTCATATATCAAAGTTCTAAAACCTTTCAAAGTTGTTATTTTTATAATATTCTTATCTTTGTATAAATCATTCTCCTAGTTTTGCTCATTTCACTCATTTCATTCCATAGAGATCTTCCCACTTTTCTCTGAAACTGTCCACATTGTCATCTTTTATGGTAAATTTCTAGATATATAACAAGTGAAACCTTTGCCTATATATAAAGAACATTGGAATTGCATTAATTTGCCATCAGTCTTCTATTACATTAAAATACTAGAATTTGTTTAGTTATTCCCCAGTAAGTGGACATTCCCTTAGTTTCTATTTTTGACTACTACCAAAAGAAGCATTATAAATTTTTTTGTACATTTAGGTGCTTTTCCACTTTCTGATATCTTTAGGATATAGGACTACCAGTACAATTGAATCAAAGGGTATACAAAAGTTTGGTGGCATAGTTGCAGATTGTTTACCAGAAGAGCTGGAAAAATTCACAATTCTACCAACAGTGCATTAGGGTGATTTTTTTCCCCTCTAGACTATACAACTTCAGTCATTTTCCTCTTTTATTATTTTTGTTAATACAAGTAGAAGTATAACAAGTATTTTATATACTATATGTATAAAGTGGAACCCTAAAATGGCATTACTTTGCACTTCTTTATTACTAATTTAATGAGTTTTTCCAAATGTTTGTTTATTGCTTAGATTTTTTTTCTTTTTAAAACTTCCTATCTGTATTTTTTGATGATTTGTCTATTGAGAATACATTTTGGGCTATACATTTATAAATGTTTACTTCTTGATATGAATTCATATATAAATATATATTAATATTTCTTTCATATCTGAGAAAAATAGATATCAAAAATGTTAAGTAACTTTCCCTTGGTCATTATGGCTAGGATACATTGTATTATTCAATCCTAGGTCTAGACACTCAATTTTAGATTTCTTTCTACTAACTGCTTATTTGTAGGTGTGTAATTGATACACTTCAGAGTAGAATTACATATACTTCATGCCTTTTTATGATGTAAAATTAATTATGTTGATTTGTTGAACTAAAAAACTTTTGTACAAACAAAACTAATATAGCCAAGGTTAAAAAAAGAAATAACAAATCATGAAAAAATTATTACAGATGCCTCTGATGAAGTTCTAATTTCTCAAATTTATAGAAAAATAAGACAAATTAATAAGAATTCTAGGTATTCCCCAATGGACAAATTGCCAAAGGATATGAACAAGGAATTATCAGATAAAGAAATTAAACCCATTAATAATTATATGAAAAATATTCTAAATCACTCTAGATGAGAGAAGTGCAAATTAAAACAATACTGAAGTGCCTATTGAGGAAGGAAGGAAGGAAGGAAGGAAGGAAGGAAGGAAGGAAGGAAGGAAGGAAGGAAGGAAGGAAGGAAGGAAGGAAAAGAAGGAAGAAAGAAAGAAAGGAAGGAAGAAAGAAAGAAAGAAAGAAAGAAAGAAAGAAAGAAAGAAAGAAAGAAAGAAAGAAAGAAAGAAAGAAAGAAAGAAAGAAAGAAAGAAAGAAAGAAAGAAAGAAAGAAAGAAAGAAAGAAAGAAAGAAAGAAAGAAAGAAAGAAAGAAAGAAAGAAAGAAAGAAAGAAAGAAAGAAAGGAAGGAAGGAAGGAAGGAAGGAAGGAAGGAAGAAAGGAAGGAAGGAAGGAAGAAAGGAAGGAAGAAAGAAAAAGACATTTAATTGAAATGTACTGGGTATGCCTTCTATGGATAATAATCTAAGCAATGTTTTACTAGATTAGTCCAAGTGACCATGAAACAAAGCATTTATCCCTCTTCATATCCTCTCCAGATAGCTAACTCTTATAATACAAAATAATAATTTTTACAAGAAAAGGAAAAAAAGCAGCTCAAGGAATGTATTAACAAAACTTTCAAGATTCTTCATATAAAAGAAAGGGACACATTTTTCAAAATCTCGTCTAGCTAAGGACATTATACTTATATAACATCAAGCATTTATTTTTGTTCTTTCTGTTTTCATCATGGTAGTCATTGTACTCTAAACCATTTGATTATAATATTATAGTCAAAATCATTGTTTTCTAGGTTCTGCTGACTGTATTCTGCATCAATTCAAATAAGTATTGCCATGCTTCTCTGAATGAAATAGAGAATTCTGTCTTTATCAGCAACACTAAAGTTCATTTCCAGGGAAGGCCTTAGCTATTGGATATTATCTAGACATCTTAATGTTCTTTTAATAACATATTATTGATTCAACTATAATATTTCTAATATTTTATAAGTTGAAAAAATGATAGGGAACAAAATAAATCCTTGCCTTTCTGATTTGTACATTGGAATATTTGTAGATTAGTTTTTCAGGAGCCAAGTACTTATATACATATTTTGAGAGTCTAGGCAATTCTTTTTTTGAGATTGCACATTGTAAATCAGTAATATACTTTTCAGGGCCCATAAAAATAATCAATTGTTGACACTCTCATCTGAAGTAGAAGGAATGTCTCATCAGAAATCAAAAGGAATGAAACTGAAGTCCATCAACAGTAGTTAAAGAAGTTCTTGAATTTCTAATTAAATTTCTTTGACAAAATCTTTTTTAATGATTTGATTCTTCTTAATTATATAAAATGTTGAGTCAAATTTTCTTTCTTTAGTTTATCTTTTCTCTAAAACTTTTATTTTTACCCTACAGTGAAAAATTGGCTTCTAAAGTTTTAATTTATCTTTCTCACCATTTATTTTTTAATGGCCTGTATATACCCACAAAATAAAAAAAA